>NW_024540439.1:0-97078 GCF_016647625.1 Suillus subalutaceus
GGGTAGGACGAAGCGAGCATCGCCACAATTGTAATTTCCATAATGAGATCATCAAAATATCATACAGATTCCCGAACGAAAGCATTGGAAAGCGGATCGTGATTGCTAGGCTACTATGGACTACGAAACAAAAGACAAACTACAGCAGCTGTCACTTTTTCTCTCTAACCTCCCAAAAACCATTCCCTACGCAGACGCCGCACAGACTCCACTACCGCTTCTTCTTGGATGATGAAAAAATCGAAGACATGGGACCAATCGGAGCGCTGAATCGCGAGCTCGAATGTGTCATGGGTCAACGTCATAATGGTCCTATTTTGTTCAAGGAGCGTGGGCCCGGTGGAGTAGGGGACCCCGGGGGTAGGAGCCGAGTGGCAGCCGAGCAGCACCGTAGTTTAGCGAGCCATTCAGTGTCCTTCGGGCTTTGTCGTAGCGTAGTGCTCTTCACCACTTCTTGCCTTGCTCGCGACACGCAGGCACACAGTCGCGGATACACCGCTCCACCGGGCTCGAGGCTGTAGTGGATGTACTCGAATCCCACCTAATCGAACACCACAATTCCCCAGAGACCATACTCCTCGTCAAATGGGTTGATGATCTCACAACAGCGGCAAAAGCTGCATTCGCATCCGCTGGTATCATGGTGAGCTAATTTTTACAGCATACTATTTATGACTGCAGACTCACCACAACGCACTTGCCAACTTGTGCGGCGGCTGCGAAACCTGCAGCAAAGGTCACTGCAAAATCAAATGGTAAAAAAAACTATTCAAGGGTTAGCAAACAAGCTTCGCAGTCTGTTTCTGCGCCCATCAAGAAGACTGCGGTCAAAAGCTCGTCCAGGTCTCTACCTGCTCCTTCTGATTGGAACCTGTGGGAGTGATTCACCCAAATTCACGTACAACTGTTCAAATTCACGGTAAATTAGCGTTAATTGACAGCCTTGTAAATTTACCGTAATTTACGCTGGTGAATCTGAGGGCCTCTGGGCGCATTGTGAATTTACCCTGTGAATGTCGGAAGATTCGAAATTCGCCGTACACTAGTGAGTTGTCTTCGCGTTCTTGATCACGTGTCCTTCGGAATCGTACGTCCAGGATGTAAGTATAGCTGTAAATTAGTAATCTTCTAGGCTCACAATATCGTTCCGCACAACTTCGTATGAAGTGATGGAAGAAGCCTTGCGCGCTCCTTGAAAAGGACAGTTGCAAGTAAATTGATCACTGATATTCATGCAGCTAATGGCGGTATGGTACCAGGCAAGAAGGCCGCAGACCCTTTGTTCTCCTCATACCACTTCGAATCGTGAGCAATCAATACCTGCACTCTCGGAATTCCCAACAGCGACCGGATCCTTGCGATATTCTCCACCGCTTTATCCTTATCTCCATGCATGCACCAGACGCGACCTGATGAATCAATACTATGTGCGACCTCTTTCTCGCCCGTAATCAATCTGTAGTCGTGAGCGG
Source organism: Suillus subalutaceus (assembly GCF_016647625.1). Taxonomy (NCBI): domain Eukaryota; kingdom Fungi; phylum Basidiomycota; class Agaricomycetes; order Boletales; family Suillaceae; genus Suillus; species Suillus subalutaceus. The sequence continues at coordinate 1,473 of NW_024540439.1, forward strand.
AATCTCCTCCAAGGAGAATCCACGCGCCATCTGAGGAGGTGCGCGCGAGTATGTTGATGTGTCCTCCTATGTGCCCTATAATGCTGACTTGTTAGGTTATATGTTGTAAAGATTTCCATACCACAAACCTGGCGCATCAATCACATACATGCTGCCATCGCCGAAAAAATCCAATGCAAGCGGAAACGGTCCAATGGGGACACTGAAGTCGGATAGAGGAAGAAACTTAGTGCGTTCATGCGGAAGAGCGGTCGAAGAGAAGAGGGAGTTTGGGTCTATAGGATATCCTGAAGTCAGGAGCTCCCTGCACCCTTCTCCCACAACAAATGTAGCTCTGGTGAATGGCTCGTGGTCCCCGATGCTAATAAAGAACAGTTGAATTTTTTTTGGATCTGTCAGCTCTCCAAAACACTCACTGATCCCAGTGCAAGTGGCTAATGATGACAGTTTCAATCTGATGAGGGTAAACGCCTCCCTTAACCAGTGACTCCGCGACTGTCTGGTTCACAACAGGGTCGAACTTCATGGCCTTGATGCGTTCCTGGGAGAGAGGAGTGTATCCTTCGAGGTCGCGCCGTATACCTAAGTCGAAGACAGCCCATGACTTGGTCTTGGAGTGTTGTAGTGAGAAGGCAAGAGATGGACACGAGATAGACTCTCCCTGTGAGTTGCCGTCCACAACCAAATCGCAGAGGATGCGAATATTTCCTCCCTCGAGTGCCGACACATGCATGAAAGGTTGGTCTACACTGGGCGGAGGAAGCATCAGCCCAGTCGATGCCATTGTCCTGGCTTGATCGATGACGGGAAGCGGAGTGGCAAAATGCTCACACCCATTTATATACCCTCTCGGAATATAGGGATATCGACTTCAAGTACCCAATTCCCGCCGTATCTTCAGTTGCACGCAGTTACAACGAATGACCTTTGTAATCTCAACAAAGTTACCGCGGAGGGAGTGCAATTTCGTTCGGTAGAATAATGTTTACCATCTAATTAAGTGGCGGCTGACAAAATCGGCTGTGCTATGTCACATTTCTCTGACGATCATGTTTTGCTGGCACAACTCCAGGGTAGAAAGCTATCTCGACGTATCCTCAGATCGAAAACAACTTGATGACATTGACCACCCTTTGAGCGGCAGAGCAAGAATGCAGGTGAGGGATTTCGAATAGCATCCGTTGGGGATGACCCATCGACGACGATCTGTAGGGGCACACGTAAACTTTCCGCCTCGAGGGCGGAGACAAAGTTCATATAAGCTTGATCTGCTGCTGGAGAGGGGAGAGACATGGTCGTTAACTTGATAAACACCCTGTGCACTGGCAGCAGATGAACTATTAGTAAGGATCGATGTACATAGATGAGACTCACGAGGATTTACTTCCGTGTTATGGTTCATCGATATCTATCCCCTTCACGGGTCTCCGCCGTTCCATGTCGTCAGCGCTGCACAGCCATATGACAGGGTGGACACGAACGGAAATGCGTGCTTAATAAGCACGAATAAGTTACCGCCGGTTCGGTGTCAATGGTGTTCATCCCGATTCCCAGCAGTTGCAAGTTTAGTGAGAGCAATCACCAAGTAGTTTTTATAGATCAGTGCGGTGCTTGACAATGAGATCCTCCTTGACGTGACGAGTCTGACGACTTGACCGCAGCAAGCCTTGCCTCGAGCAATACAAACACCAAACGGGTTATAAGGACCGCCAATTCAAACGACTCGATTCAGTCAAAGATTCGGTTCAATTTACAACCACCCCAACGCGATGGCCGCTACCTCTGGAATTGGTGTCTCCCCCAACCTAACAAAAGCATTCTCCAATGCTGTCGAGACAAAGAATGTTCGATTCATCAAAGTCATCATTCAGGACGGTCTGTACTAGTTTACCTGTCTGCATCATTGGTGATCTCATACCATTAGACAGAGTCTCTCGTTTCTGTAGCCTCTTTGCCAGTCGCCGATTCCTTAAACGAGGATCTGGTACAACTTCAAGAATATCTTGAAGACAAGGAACCATGTTATATCCTGGCCCGTCTCGACGACCCTCCTTCAGAATGGCTTGCGATTAGCTATGTGCCAGATTTTGCCAACGTCCGGGATAAGGTAGGTATTGTTGTTGATATTGTTGAACTCAATCTGATCAGCTCAGACACTGTATGCTTCAACACGGAGTTCTTTGACTAAGTCACTGGGCTCGACTGTTTTCACGGACAGTATATTTGCCACCTGCAAAGCGGACGTGACATCTGAAGCCTATGAGGCTCACAAGAGGCACCAGGCTGCACCCAAACCTCTGAGCGCGCGGGAGCAAGAGATGGAAAATATCAAGGCGGCCGAACGAGAAGCTGGAAACAGTTATGAAGGCAGCAATGCAAGAAAGAACCACATTGGTCAACGTGTAGGCCTGTCTTGGTCTTCGAATGCTGAGGATGTTGTGAAGGAGCTTGGCTCGCGAAATGACAGTCGGGTCGTCATATTGGTCCGTCTCCTTATTGATTACATCCAGCGAGGTATTCACCCATCGTTTCAGAAAATCGAGCCATCAACCGAGTCGCTTGAGCTGGACTCTTTTGCAGATGTAACAGTGGATAATTTGAGCTCGATGATACCAAGTGACGAACCATGTACGCGCTCCTTGCACTGCGATCGTACTTCATGTGCTACGCTCACGTTCTTTTATTAGCATATGTATTCTATGCATGGACAAACCCGTATTCTCAGGCAGGCGGAGATATCGGTTTGTGTCATTTCTCCCGCTGCATCGCACGTAATACGTCTAACTGGCATCCCTAGTCTTCATATACTCTTGCCCTACGGGGTCACCTGTTCGATACAGGATGCTCTATTCATCAGCGGCAGTGTCAACTTATCTCGCGGCGAAGGATTTCTTGGCGGAAACTGGGTCAATATTCCCGCTTGCAACAAAGAGGTTTGAAACGTCGGACCCAGCGGAACTCGATGAGGCCTTCCTCAAGGCTGGTCTCAACCATGATGGACCCGCAGGTACTATTGTCAATAATAATGGTGCTCGGCAGGATGACCCTGCAAAACCCTCATTCGCGAAACCGAAAGGCCCTGTGAGGAGACGATGAGAGCGAAAGAAAGATTGTAAACCGTAACCGTTCCAAATGTGCAGTAGTGATGACAACTTAGATACAAACTTGTATAAGTAACTGGATATAATTGTAGGTGTGGTTGAGGGAACGCGACACTAAAATTTGTTTATTCCTGGCCCATCTACACTTATACATCCGTCCTGGAACAGAATCATACCGCCGGAGCTTCGTCGGGATGCGGGGTTCGGTACTCCGAATACGCTCGTGCTCATTGAAACGCTGTGGGCATGTGACCAACCAAACACACTTATAACATTATCCATGATCCGGGGAAAGAACACCAGAGACTTGTACCGCATCCATGTTGGCTACGTGCGTTTCGAGAGCGACGCTCGTCTCAGTTTTCAAACCTCGTGCAACCGTCTTCCTCAGAGCAAGATGGTACAGTACTCCTACGGAACTTCCACTACCCAATAAGTCGAAGGTGTGGAAGTCTGTCGACGAAGCAGTTAAGGATGTGAAGTCAGGAGATGTCCTTTTGTGTGGTGGTGAGTATCGTCGCATTCCATTTCTTATACCAGATGTGTGATGTTCTGGCATGCAATACCCAGGTTTTGGTTTGGCTGGTGTGCCGGGTGAGTCTCGACAGAGAGTGGATATTGAGCGGTGTAACTAAGCTAGGATACAACAAGACACGCTGCTTTCCGCCTTGGTCAAGCGCAAGGACGTTACAAAGCTAACGGGAGTTTCCAATAATGCTGGCGCAGGCGACTCCGGACTTGGTTTGTTTATCCACAACTGTCCGTGATCCGTGAACCTCACAAATATCCATAGGAAAGTTGTTCAACAGCAAGCAGATAGATAAGGTCGTCGCTTCATACCCTGGAGGGTGAGTGACTCATCTCGTCGGGGCCGGCGCGAGATAGACTGTCTGTCCGTTCAGAAACAAGGCCTTCGAGGCTCTATATCTCAAGGGCGAGGTGTCTTTGGAGCTATGTCCCCAAGGTACACTCGTCGAGCGTCTCCGTGCCCATGCCGCTGGTATCCCAGCTTTCTTCACCCCTACGGGAGCATCAACAGCAGTAGAGGAAGGTGCTATCCCAACACGATACAACGAAGGAGGGTTTGTCAATGGAGTCAAGATACCAGGTATTAAGAAAGAATCACGGGAATTCGGAGGTCGCAAGTATATCATGGAACCGGCCATTGCTGGTGATGTCGCTTTCGTTCACGCATGGAAAGTCGATGAGGTTGGGAACTGTATTTTCCGGTGAGGAAACAGGATGTCGTTTTCGTTGCCCACCTGGGTGCTGAGCATGATGGTTCATGTAGGTACGCTCAGCAGAACTTTAGTGCAGTCATGGCGAAGAACGCAAAACTTACGATAGTGGAGGTGAGTCGGGGTGTTGTGGTAGCTTTCCAGAAGTTGATGCGTTCCTTTCAGGCAGACGAAATTGTGCCTACTGGGTCTCTTTCACCAAGTGCCATCCATATTCCCGGCATTTACGTTGATCGAATTGTTCAGTCCACCGAGCCAAAACGGATAGAGTATATCACGCTCGCGCCAAGCCCATCATCATCTGCTGAACCGTCCACTCTGACACCTGAGCAAGAACACGCCCAGAAAATGCGCCATCGTACTGCAAAGCGGGCTGCCAAAGAACTCAAAGATGGATACTACGTAAATCTCGGTATTGGCATGCCCACTCTTGTTCCCGGATACCTCGCGCCCGATGTGAGCGTTTGGCTGCAAAGCGAGAATGGCATCCTCGGTATGGGGCCATACCCTAGTACGAAAGAGGAGGTGGATCCGTGAGTAGTGCTGCCAGGAAGTGTTCCTCATACTAAGCCTCTCTTTGTAGGGATCTCATCAATGCGGGCAAGGAGACTGTGACCTTGCTCCCCGGTGCCTCGATCTTCGGTATGTTTTCAAATGGTTGTTGCATGATCCAGCTTCACTTGCTGACTCTACTGCTAGACTCGAGTGAATCATTCGCTATGATTCGCGGCGGTCACATCGATGTTTCCATTCTTGGCGTGAGCATTTTCACACACTTGTTTCCTGTATAATCTCACAATATCCTGGCTTATCTTATAGGCTATGCAGGTGTCACAGGCAGGTGACATTGCTAACTTTATGATTCCCGGAAAATTGGTTAAAGGTACGTGATCTGGATGTGTTTTCGCCATTCCGTCTTCCGGTGCATTCTCACTGTCGATCACATTGCTAGGCATCGGAGGAGCTATGGACTTAGTGTCTAATCCTGACAAGACGAAGGTTATAGTGGTGATGGAGCACTGTGCGAAAGACGGCACTCCGAAGATCTTAAAGAAATGCTCTCTTCCGCTTACGGGTGCCCGTACTGTCAGTCAAATCATCACGGAGTTGGCCGTTTTCGACGTCGACAGAAAGAATGGCCACCTCGAGCTTGTTGAGCTCCAGGAGGGCGTAACACTTGAAGAAGTCAAGGCGAAGACCGGGTGCGATTTCAAGGTACGGAGAGATCTGAGCAAGCTGTGATTTGCTTTCAGATTTCGCGGACCCTATTGTGGGGAAATGTTAACAACATCGTTTCCCTGTGCATTAAATGTATTATTATTATACCATCCGGACAGTCTCGAACCAACCGTCCTGATTCAAGGCGCCTCCTATGGTGCAGTGTCTCCTTGTCCCATTTACAACTTACAAGAATGTTTTACGCAAGCTCTGGGATGGCGTAAGTAGTGGGCTCCATACTCCAAGTCCTTGGGAACGCTTCTCGTGGCTCACATATATGATGGTCCTATCATTGAGTTCACCTCTTTGCGCAGCAGGACCCTACGAGCCGAAGAGCCATAATTTCACTCGTCTTTACATCTCGTCTTGCGCCCCAACTTTGGCGGCAGACTTCTCGACATGCGCACGTTCAACATTTTGTAGCCATCGGTCAAGCGAACCCAGAAGGAAAGAACATTGGTGTGTCACTACCGAGTTAGATATTGTGGCTCAGCCTGTCGGGCCTTCCTGCCATTTACATCGCACGCGGACAGCGGTGCAACAGTCTAGGGAGTATCCGATACATTAAGACAAAAATAGTGGCTTCACCTGTTGGGTGTCATAAATACGGGTCATCCAAGGACTCAAACTTCAAACTCGCGCGCCAATATATATGTATGATTAGTTTTGGGAGTCCACACCTCCTTGATCTTCATCAGAGCATCGTGACCCCGATACATCCATCTGTCCCGTCCGCTCTATCTGCTCCGTTTGCCCCGTCCGCCCTGCATGTTTCCTACCATCTCTATCCAAGTTTCCCGGCGCCTTTTCGAAGGTTCTGAGCCTAGTGCGATTGCGCGTTATGCTATAGCTGTAAGTCATGCCGCCTATGTGATTTTGATGAGAAGCACCAAGAATTGCTCTACTGACAACTTACTGGGTGTTGGACCACGGGTGGAGAAACCAGTGTAGAGCGGTAGACTCTCAGGGAATGATTCCTCCTCAACCGAGTACGATTCTTCATTCGAGTCATAAGAATTACCATGCGGGGAAGTTTCAGGGGAGTTGTCTTGCGTATCATCGGGGGGGTCGTCAGGCGGTCTAGAAGAACCTTGAAGCTCGAATAAGTGAATGGTTGGCAAAGCACCACGAACTATGCAAGATTACCTGGGGAGTAAAACCTATGCATGACAAAGTTAAGCACGTCTTCCGCTGAAGGTCGAGGTTCGGGTCCGAATTGCAGACATTTTTGGATGAACTCCCAATCCAAGTCTATTATGGCAGGATGACCATCGGGGCGTTGCGGTCCACGGCCTTGTGACATTGCAACGATGATGAGTGTTTCCCCCGAGATCTCAGACCAAGGCCGTCGACCCGAGAGAATCTGGTTAGTCAACCCTTGGACGATTATCTTGGGATCGAATCAATAACTCACTTGAAGCATTATACAACCAAAGGAGTAGATATCAGCTTTTTCCAAAGGCACCGGCAGCTCACGGGAATTATCTAGTAGAACGAGTTCTGGTGCTGCATAGCGGATTGCACCCGGACGGACGGATGATATAGCCAAATGCGACTGGCCGAGAAGGGGTCGGACAATGGTGGAAAGACCGAAATCAATCAGCCTTGCATGGCCTCTCTTGTCAATCAGTATATTTGCCTGCAGGTTCATTAGTTCTTAAGAATAAACTACCTCAGCAAAGCCGAATTTACCCCTGTTATATCCCCGTGCATGACCGACTCGGAATGCACTGCACCAAAGATAGGCTAGTATTCGAACATCCTGAGAAACGAAATGGAAACTCACAGTAACGAAGTCCAGCACTGACATCCTCTAGCTTTCAATTTTGACTGAGTCTCGCAAGGGTGAAAGGAGGAGAATGAGAACTTCGCTCACCATACGCGAACGGTCCAGGACTGTTAGATCGTCGTGGTTAGATGTTAGGTAGGCAGTCAACGTGCCGTTTGGCATCCACGGAGACACCAAACAGCGCAACTCTGGCATTCGTCCAAATCCTGTCGCTATACCCCACAACGGTACAATGTTGTTATGGCGTAGAATCTTCAAAATGCCAATTTCTCGGCTAATATTCTGGATGATTCAAATAGCCTGAGTACGGGTGTTTTTGGATGTATTGATCACAGTACCATCGCTCACCCTGTTGATCGTCTCTAAATCATCCCTCCCTGAAAACCTGAAGGCCTTGATCGCAACCTGAGCGATGGATGAGGGTCAGCCACTTCCATGGTGTATCCAACACTGACTACTAACGAGGGCTGAAATACCATCTGCATTGTAATTGCATTTCCAAACATCGCCAAATGCACCTCCGGTAACGTGGTCCACAGTTGTTCGAGTAATCAAGGGTGTTAAGTCATCTGGCAAGTCCTCTACCCTGCAGCACGGTCAAGAAGTTCAGTAAAGCGACACCGAACACAATGCGCTCATACCTCGGATCGTCCTCCATGCCTTCTCAATATTCAGTCTCGCCCTCGTAAGCGAGTCAAAGTGACGGTCACGAATAGCCAAAGAATGTGAATTATATTCAGTTGATAGTCCTATCGTTACAGGACTGGAAAGCCGAGACCAACCGAGACCGGTACGTCCCACGCTGGATGGGCGTCTGTATAAGTGGCCGCGCCAGCATGTATTCCAGTAAGTGATACCTCTCTAAAGGTCGTGACACCCAGTGTTGTTCAAGGCTACTACGGTCGTTCATTGACGTCCTACTACTCTACGCTGAGTCAGCCAGGGATAGTACACGTGCTGAGTTGACTTGGACTTACTCACAACGAAATTCTGATGTGGCACACAACGTGAATACAGCAGCGCACTAACTCGAGTGGTGTTGCTGCTTCTGAATCCGAACTGCAAAAGATGCGCAGTCAGCTTCATGCGGCCTGGCGAACACTACTTGATCATCATGGTCTTGCTCCCGCAACATGGATGCCAGCTGATATTGGCCGCGCCTTCGTGCCCTTGAATTCGTTCGTCTCACAATGTGTCAAGCATTTGTGCTACTTCCGGCTTTGCGACAGACATTGGAAAATAGATACCTTTTCTAGTCGACACTATCCTCAATGGACATCCCGCCCCAAAGACGACAACCGGGCTGGCATTGTGGAGCGAGAGAAAACTGACGCGAACATGAAGCTCGGACCAGCTATTCAAGACTGTCAACTGCAAGCTCATCAAAGTGGCCCCAGTGACCCAGTCACTGTTGCAATCTCTCCTCAAGCACGTCCCTCGAAGAAGAAAGAAGTCTCATCTTTGTCACTATCTTCCACCGTGTAGTACCATCTCCATAATCACTGTCACTCCGCCAATAATTACACTTCGTTCCCAACAAACATGAATCAGACCGCATTTCCTAGGTCAAGCACTACACTATCTGTCCCCTGTGCTCTCACACCGCCCGTCTCTGGCCCATCAGATGTTCATGCAGATATGGGGGGTGAGATGGTGGAACCGCACACAATTGCTTAAATTTGTACCCGAGTCTGTAGTATTACACGCCTCGTAACGCACATGTCCTGTCATGCTCGTTAGTTTTGCCATTGCAATCAATCTAAGCCTTATAATACAGCTTGATACAGGCTTGCTATGCTGAGCTTAATTCGATACAGGTTGATATACAGAGATCGGTTGAAAAATACAGGTCCATACAGGCTCACATGTACTACTAGTATGCACTACTAGTATGCATCTGTATATGCCTGTAGTAGGATCTGAATCATCTCTCTGTCATCTGCCCTCGTAAGCATACTGAATAAAGAACTGCAACTGAATTCCAGGGCCTTCTCTCGATATGCAAGCTTCAGCCATGTATCATACGAAAATCGAGGTCACTCATGATCGGGCGATCTATAGTTCGACCGGTCCTCCTAGTACGCCTGCGAGGCACGTCTCAAGCTAGTATATACTAGTAGAACCACTTTTCCTACGTCGACCCTTTTGCGCCCCAGTGCATCGGGGTTTGGTTCTGGCTGGTTGCGCCTGATGACTACTGTGTAGTTATCATTGTCTCCAAAGATCTGATAAATATTTCCGATGCCACCTTCTCATTGGAGCGATAATTGTAAGTGCAATGAATTGAGGTATGTACCGGTCATTAGATTATGGCGAACGCCTTTTTTCATCGCCGTAACGTTTTGACCTTACCAATACTTGTAATCCGCCGCTCGCATACTCTGAAAAATGTAGATTTTTTCGAGAGAATACAATGGCAGGACTTATCAGTCCATATTTCGGAGTTGTGAAGGTGGGTTGACGAGATGAAGATCATCCGACTTGTTTCCTCCTCATCGGTAAGCTTCCGCTGTTGAAAATCGTAAATTTTATATTCTACAAGTACACATGACTTTATGTTGCGTGATTCCCGAACCCCACTAGCATGGCTGGCTTAACGAAGTGTAACCAGTTCTGCGTGCACCCGTCAGCACGTCAAATCCAAGTAAAGTGGAGCTTACTTACCTTCAGCAGACGTTGGATGAATAGCAACCGTATCATCTAGGTCCTGTTTCCGGGCTTAACAGACGCATCAGTTATCAACTGAAACATAAGACAATAGAAAGTACTCACCTCCCATCTTGACAGCCACTGCAAAGCCTTGCAATACCTCGTCGCTTCCTTGTCCAATAATATGTACGCCAACTACACGTTCTTCTTCGCCAACAACGATGAGCTTGTACACCGTAGGCTCCTTGTGCTCTTCCTCAATTTGAGAGAAGTAAAGCGAACGGAACGACGATTTGTCTATGCTGCAATGAATATTTTTGTGCCTTCGAACAGAAAGAATGCAGACACACAGATCTTGACAGCAGAGCCATACTTCTGGCGAGCTTCGGGCTCCGTTAGGCCTACTGTCCCGATGGTGGGGTGACTATATATGCGCTTTGAACGAGCACTTCTGACAAAAGGAGCGGTATGCTCACGAAAAAACGACCGTTGGTATGTCCTCATACGACAACTTGTCGTTCTTGAATTTCTCAGGCCCAAACAGCCTGTTTGACAGTCGCCGACCTGCCGCAATAGCGACAGGCGTCAAGAGTGCCTTACCCTGGATATCACCGACCGCGAAGATATTGTCCAGCTGAGGCTTGCTCTGTACAAACAAGGCCTTCTGAAATTCATCGACAACTACATCGCCCCTCTTGTTGAGCTGGATGCCCAGCTCTTCGAGACCCAGACCCTCGGTGTTTGCGTGTCGTCCAATAGCCCACAGCACGCAATCCACCTTGAGTTGTGTGCCATCGTTGAGGTGCACAGTCAATTCACTACCCTTCTGGCCTTCGACCTTGATGACCGATGCATTCTTGTGGATGTTAATTCCAGTGTGCTCCATCCAAGGTGTAAGTGTATCCTGGAGGATGGGATCAAAGGTGCGGAGGACGCGTTCGCGCCTAATGAGGATATGTGTCTCACTACCTAGCGTATTGAGTACACCGGCGAGCTCAACAGCGATGTATCCTGCGCCGACAACAGCCACGCGCTTCGGCTGGTCCTCAAGGTCAAAGAAGCCATCCGAATCGATTCCAAGACTCGCCCCAGGGATCTCATCGTCACTTGGTACAGTAGGGCGACCTCCAGTAGCAACGGTGATGTAGTCACCTGCAATGACATATGGCTCGCCACCATCGGACGGCGTGATCTGAACCTCGTTGGGCGAGACTAGACGGGCTGTGCCACCATAATAGTCCACCTTTTCTTTTTCGAGGTTCTTCTCATATATGCCATTCAGCCGGCGGATGTAGGCATCACGCTGCGGTTTGAAGGATGCCCAGTTGAACTGGGGCGGTGGGACATTTTCGAAATGGTACCCTTTGCTTGCATGGCGGAGACGGTCTGCGAGGTCGGCCGCATGCCACATGATCTGTACCACCCATAGTCAGGGGGTAAGAAATGAGAAGCAGGGAATGACACACTTTTTTGGGAACGCAGCCAACATTCACGCAAGTACCACCGAGGTACGGCGATGATTCAATGAGGGCAACTTTCTTTCCATAAGATGCAGCGCGACGCTGGGGTGGGGGTGGTCAGTATCTCTACACGATCACTTTGTTGAAATGACACACCGATGATGCGACTCCTCCACTTCCACCACCTATGCAGATGTAGTCGTATTTGCCTTGCAGTTTAAGTGGTGCCATATTAGTGCTGGTATTCGAGAATGATCTTGATATCTGTGGTGGAGGAACAAGATCAGATCAGATATTCAAGTGACCTAAGGCTATCATAGCCTATCATGGGAGTCCCAGCATTACCTGAAATAGCCGCTGCGATGCCTGTGGGTGCACTAAGGATTGGGATGTTGCGATTTTCGCAACGAATAGCGCGCCTTGAAATAAAGGGGCCACCTTAAGGAATTGGACGAGCAACTGCTCGTCTGCACTCTAATTTTATAGGCCCTGCTCAGTTGCTGCTCAGTCATCCTACTGCGTCAATGCTGCGTCATCGAAAGTTGCGGGTCACGTGTTGAGTGACAAAGACGGATACACAACGCGTCACGGGTTACATTTGCCAACGATCGCTAACTTGAAGTAGGCGGTTATTAGGCCCTAGCGAGTTAGAACCTACAGGCTTCGATCTGTTGAAAAAATGACAACGATAGACTGGACAGCAGATGCAAATGAGGCTCTCACTCTTTCGCTAGGTGGGTCACTATGCGCCAACTCGAGCATAACTAACGCGCTTCGTGCAGTCCGAGCAGAAGAGGATAAACAGGTGCTTGGAGGCGAGGAAACTTATGAAGAATTTCATCCGACATTTACTTACCCTGTACGTTTTTATTTTTTCTTATTACGCATTCTCCCGTGATACGCTGTCATGCTGTCCAGATCTACGGAGAGGATGAAAGGATTTATGGTTACCAAGACTTGGTAATTGACGTGCGTTATACCTCATTCGTGAGTCGACACCGGCGCTGAACATCCAACCGGTGGCCTGCAGCTTCGATTTGCCTCCGGTTCACTGGCACAATACCTATCTGTCCGCTACGCCCAAAAGCTAGATGCGTCTACGACCGTGGACAATGTGGAAGGCATATTAAAAGAGTTCATACCCCCTGGTACGTTCCACTTCTCATACCTGCTACTCTGTGACTAACTTTGGACCTCAGACTACGATACAGACGAAGCAACATTTCTCACACGCGTCCAAGAAGATGCAGTTTCTTTCAAGCCTATAGGCAACGTCATACATACTTATACTCGACCCGCGCCAAGCACGTCAGGATCCAGTTCTGCCACTCGGGAAGTAGTCGAGTACGAGGTGTATCATGTGAGTGTTATGAGCACTTTCTGCTATCAAATTTTACTGAGGCGTGTGCAGGCGACATGGAACGATCCGGGATTCAGAGAATATCATAGGCGAATGCAGATTTTCATTCTGTTATACATTGAAGCAGGCTCCTACATCAGTGAAGACGACGACGCTTGGGAATTTTTTGTGTTGTCAGTTCCTCACTCGTATCTATCAGACTATTTAACCGCGCGCAAACAGGTATGAAAAACGCAAGCGGCAAAATGGCACGAAGACATACCATTTCATTGGGTATTCATCAGTGTACAAATTCTACTGCTTTCCCGAAAAACACCGTCTTCGTCTTAGGTGCGTGCTTCCTTTGCGAAGTGGGCCTACATAATCAATACATGGTTTGCACAGTCAATTTGTAATTGTACCACCGTACCAACACCAAGGCCATGGATGTAAGTACTAATGCTCTTACCCTCCACCTCTATTCATACTCAAATTTTTGAAGCCGAGCTGTACAAAACAATCTACAACTACTCCCTCCTCACCCCCCTCATATCTGAGTTGACAGTGGAAGATCCCGCCGAGGCATTTGAGGATCTACGAGATCGAAATGACCTCAGGATGCTCCTCGCCAATGAGAATTTCATGAAAGAAGGCTTTGGCAACGAAACTGTTTCGCACGGTGGAGGAAAGGTACGAAAACGGAACACTCGCGCTCGAGCAAACCCGATGGGTGCCTCATCCGGTATGGTGAAAGGCACCGGGAAAATGGGTCCCCCGATAGATAAAGCTTGGTCTGAGACGTTTCGGACACAACTCAAGGTGGCGGGGGTAAGTCCTGAATTTAGTTACTCTAATCATTATTCTGAGTTTTCCTAGCGTCAATGGCAGCGGCTTATGGAAATGCTAATCTTGATGCATCTCAACCCCACCGACATTCAGGGCGCAAGAGCATATCGACTGCAGGTCAAGGAGCGGTTATACCGTTTCAACTTCGTAGGTCCGCCACCAGCTTCACCTCGCCTTTAATTGATGTCCTCTCAACGACAGGAAATATTGGCCCAATTAGAGAAGGAGGAACGATTGGAGAAACTGGAGGAGACATTCCAAAGCCTACGAGAAGATTATTTGAGAATATTGGAGATGATCAAGTAGCGCGATTAACACACACTAGTTGTTGTTCTCACTATTGCTATTTGACAGCACTTATAATATTCCTGCCACCTGTTTGAAGCAAGTTTCAACTACTGGTCGACCAAACGAGGTTTGTATGAGCAATGGCACGCGGCTCGATGGTGGCACACTACCCACGGACAATAACCTCCCTCGCAACTGAGAACAACAGTTCAACGATACTCACACCGACTTCGTTTGGCGTCGCCAGAATACAATTCACAACTGCAGCCGCTTAACGATAGCTAGATCGATGGCTTCTTTCGGCAAGTCGAGCAGCGCCGCGCCTGAAAGGCTACCACCTGCCCGCGACAAGATCATCAACTGCCAGCGCCGCCAGAATGCAGTCAACTTCCGGTTTGTTTGATGTTCCTACTACGGTCAATTTCTGCAGCATGGGAAGCTGAGATCCATCGAATATCTTGATAAACACAAGCCAGTTATCCGAGGACAGGGGGAGAGTGATTGCTCCGAGGGAAGAATCAAGCACCGAATCACTTCGTGTAACTTCATTAACATCTGATTTGATTGCGTCCACTATAATAGTCTCCCGACGAGAGAAAATCACCGGAGTGGAGCGTATGATATGAGCAGAAGCTTTCTCGTAGCACCACTTTCCCAACGGTCACGCGCAGAAAGGAGGACCCTGAGCAGTTGACAATCTCCTCAAGTTGTGAGTAGCTCTATGCTATCGGCGGCACGCATTCAAAGGTACGAAGGGTGAGAAGCTCACAGCCAGAGCAAGCAAGCCAGAATTAGAGTGGGTGCAGAAGGAACGGGCGCAATTCCTTGTATCGCTACCTGGACGCGCAACCGGACCCCTGCCGTTGAGAGTGCAATGGCTCGCCAAAGACAGCACACCCGGCGAGTGAAGACCCAGGGAGGGCTGGCAAAATTGGCAGAGAAAATACTAGGACGGTCTCAGGCACGTCCGAGTCATTCACGATGAACAAGAATATGTGCTGTAGAGGTTCAACTGGCAGACGATGGATGCGGAGTCCTGGGTATGAGTCAGGCTCACGGGAGGGACATGTGAACTAGTGAACGACAATGCATCGATGTCGATCCCATGCTCGAGCTCCTCGTCCGAGTCAAGCATAGCCCTTGTGACCAAGGCAAAAATATTAATGGCGAGGACGATTGGCGTCGAGCAGAAGAACAATAACTTGCAAATCGTGTCAAATGTAGTCCTTGGCTGTTCCAGGTGGGGAAGGTAGCATTCGCTCGTCAGATGTTGATTTAGTGCATGATTATTCAAACGAGTACAATATACAAGACCCAGCCGGATCCTATCACAACAAGAGTTACAGTAAATAAGACATATTGCACTTCGATAACAAACATCCACCACAAATGCACCATGTAAAGATATCCATACGCAATAAACATCATGAAACATGGAAGAGCCCAACAGTATTCCCAAAGCCCGCCATTGCAGCTCCACGAATTGCAAGGAAGGGCGACACTCTCGTGAATGGAATGCGGGGGTACTCTTCTGGCATCGCAGTCGGTGAGGGTGGCTGACTGAGGTACATCGAAGGAAGGAAGAACCGACGGAGAGAAAGAGGGAGTTCGTCAGTTAGGCTCGACATAGTAGCAGTTCGCGTCTTTGAGACACCAGTATCGAATAGCCAGACCTCCCACCGGTCTAGAACCGCGGATGTTAGTCCACGTGATGTCGACGAAGGTGGAAGCTGGAATGAGCCTTTTGTGTGCGTCCGGGATATGCGGCGAACGCCTATTATTTTTTCACCTGAAATATCCCAGCCCCCCCGCTCGCACGCCGCCTCGCCCGCTCTTAGAACGGCGACGTTGGACCACGTTGACGGACGAGATACTATTGGTGGGTCGATTAGGATGGAATGTTCTTCGTCATCCTCATCTGTTAAATGGGGTAGCACGTAGCTCTCCGAGAGGCGACGGAGTCCTTTTTCTGAGGCTCTGCGGGAAAGAATCCCGTGGCCAGAAACAGGAAATGCTGAGGTGTCTGGTGCAGAGGCAGTACTAGCAGAGGATAACCTCCGCGTGGATGTCACCAAGGATGGCCCTGTAGTTGAGGCTATACTGCTACTCCGTGAGCGCCGACCCGTAGCCAGCTCCAGGATGGTCGACTGCTGTGGATTGTTTCGAGGGCACGTACATCTCCTTCCCTGCGATGTGATGTAAACCTTATAGAAAATCACATGATGCCCAATCGAAACAGAGACCATGAAGCTGTCCATGGGCGGTTCGCCACAGAACTGGCAATTCACGATACGAGAGTTGGATATCCGCAGTTGGTCGATAGCACCATGATTCTCCTCCAGGATGAAGATGCACTCTGAGGACCCAGCATCCCACAGGGAAATAACGCCAGCTTCTGAAACGATGCCAATAATTATGTGATCCCTGCCATCTAACCTGACTTTACACGCATCCACCATGCTGACACGGTCCGCTGAGTTTCCCGATTGCAGCGCACAGCGGATTGGCACAGCACTTCGAGCTTCGCATACGCCGAGCAGCTCCAGAGCTCCATCTGCCAACACGAACGCTGCCAATATCCGGTCATCTGAGCGAACACGGAGAAGACGGCTCTGCAAGATAGGCCCAGACGATATTGGAGAGATGAATGACGCCGACGCGTGATCATCCATGACCCATTGGGCAATATCTCCATTCTCATACACGACAATGAGGGGCTCTGGTTGAGGAGGACCTGGCGGAGGTGTACACGGACGAGATTGCGGCCCGTTCTTCTGCTTCAACACTGATTGGAGTGGGGGTGCGAAATGCATTTCCCTAATCCCTGCCGAGATCGAGGGCTGCGTAAGGGTCGCATATAGTCTTGCGCTCCTCCCCGCCATGAACCATACTCCAATTGTCCCATGCGTCGTCCCTATAGCACAATACTCTCCTGCGTCATCTAAGGCGATTGCAACTATTCGCTCCTGCGAAAACGATGTACTGCTTGTACTCAGCAAAATGTCGCTTGTATCAATGAGGACAGGGTTCGGGTCGTTGAAGTGCCATATGCTAAGCTCATTCTGCAGTCCGACTGCAGCTATCACTTCGCAGTCTTTGCTTGATGCAAGCAGCTCGACATCGGTCGCAAAAGCGCGCGGTAGTGTCTTGAAAGAGGCTTCTCCATTGAGTGGCTTTTCACCCCTGGGGGATGGTGCATCAGCTTCTGCACGATTCCGCTGTGCCTCGAGTAGCTCGGCATCTTTCAGCAGGTATAGTAGCAGTCCATAAAGCGTGGCGATCGTCACGCTAATTGGTAAGATGACGAACTTAAAGAACCAGAAAACGAGGTTGATGGGGCGTGCAGGCCCAGGGACATGCTCATAAACCTGTTCTGCCCCTGTATCAGGCTGGAACGCAACAATAGTCGGGACTTCAAGACGGAGATGAACTAGTGGCTCTTCATCGGGATTGAGCATCTTCCAAATATGCCAGGCAGGATCTTGCGAATCT
This sequence comes from Suillus subalutaceus, assembly GCF_016647625.1. Classification (NCBI taxonomy): domain Eukaryota; kingdom Fungi; phylum Basidiomycota; class Agaricomycetes; order Boletales; family Suillaceae; genus Suillus; species Suillus subalutaceus. Next base: position 18,893 of record NW_024540439.1, read on the forward strand.
GGGCGCCGATGAGCTGCTTGCATGCGTTGCTGAAGGGTGGAAGGAATGATGAACCCTGCCTCGCTTTCACGAGTAGCAGGTCTTGTCATAATATACAGTGTTGCAGTGATTGCAAGGAGCTAGAAAGGCCATGAGCACATAGACATTGAACTCAAACTCATATACATACCAGTAACAAGCTGATATTTGTCAACGCGCGACCTTTGAGTGATTCCTTCACATTGAGCGTGGCTCGCTGCCAGTTAGACGTATCTTTCTCCAGTGAGGCATCACGAGTCGAAGCAGACGCAGCGGGCACTAAGCTCGGGTCTTGTCTCAGCAATTGATTAAGCTGAACCCGTCTACTTCAGCACCAACCCACGTATAGAAGCTCAGGTGAACTCACCTCCAGCCTTTGTATATCAATACTGAGTACCGCCAAGAAGAATGTATGTGCAAGGAACCAATGTGCAACGAGGACCACCACCGCAAAGGTGCAAAATTGCCTGATTGCACCAGCAGAGAAAAAGGCGATCACGCCCAGAATGGAGTTATACGACACGACTTTGAGTGTATTAGAGGTTCCAGCACGGCTCAGCCCCTCAGCGATGCGCTCTTTGACAGGGAGTGTGATAGATGTGCGGGTCACCGCATCCACGAGATTAAACATATTCTCTGCGCCAACGAAGATGATAACGATAGGGAGAAGACTCCTGTTTATGGTAAGTGCTTGTACGACGAGACAAGATATGAGACGTTACCAGGGGACCATGGTCACTTTAAACCGTAACAATGCGCATACACTCAGACTGGTGATTGTACTTGTCGCAATCTCAACGAGTGCCGTGAAGGTGAGACCGATACGAGTGTGCACACCGTTCATGCGCTTCATTGACCATGAGACATACGCAAAAAATGCACCATACGCGAGGTATAAGAACGTTGAAATGGATGAAGTTCCCGTAGTCTTGGATAGACTATGGTTGTACTGCAGACATTGAGAATGGGCACACGAGCCACCAATAGTAATGCACATACCTCCAGCGCGATAAGCTTCGGTTCCGCAGTCACTACAAACATATGCGCTCTTTCTGCGCTCTCCTGTGTCGAGTTCTTGATGATTTGTAGCCAAGAATCATGGCCGGCACTCCTCAAACAACCCGTCTCAGGGAATACATAGGTAAGTGCCAGGAACATTGCAGAGTCAGGCGTGGCAGGATTATGTTGTGTGGAGTCGCGCCCTGTAAGGACCATCGGCAGTGTAACATGCATACCGGAAGCTGTGACACCTTCAGAGCGAGTGACTGTTAGGGATATGTTGATGTCGCTGCGCAGACGCTCCTCGTCGTGCTCCCAAAAGGAAAGGGGACTGATAACAAAACAGTGACGCGAGTTCAGGTTGTTGCAAGAGACTCCATGATTCAGAAGTCCTTGGAGGATCCGTGCTTCTAGCTGAAGGGTGTAAAGCAAAGTCTCTAGGGAAAGTGCCCCTGCTCCGTCAGCCGTACTGATGAGAATGCGTTCAACACGAAGTGTACGGTCACTTCCGCAGCGTGCTCGGGTGAGGAAGTCGTCTCGCACTTGGAGGTTGGCGTTTCCATCCCAAAGTTGATGTACGTCCCTTGGTGCATAGCCATCATATGCCGCATGAGCGGCGAGGAAAGAATCGAGTGCATTTGATGTAGAATCAAAGCGCGAGTAAGATGGAGTTGACCAGTATATAGCAAGTGCAGGGTACGACAAGGATGTGATGACAATCGCCGAGATAAGGATTAGACGAACTTGATGTGTTGCGCAATGTCTTGATTCCATCTGCGTCAGACTCGAAGCCAAAATAACTGCAGAAAGTACGCACATTCCGAATCGCCTTAGGGCAAGGTCTGCAAGAGTTCGCATTCGTTGCATAAATGAAGGTCCAAATGAAAAGAAAGACGTCTGCTGGCGAGCCATCTAAGGCGGTTATGAAGGATCCTTGGAACCTCTTGGAACCGAGCACCGTCAGTTGCACCTGACAGGCGCCTTGACACCGGTCAAGTTCCGGATACTTCGCAACAGTGTTCTGCCTGTTCGTTTCCAGAAGTATGGTAAACTTGAAAGTGAGTGAAAGTTAGATGTTATATACAACACTTAGACTGCAGGATTGATAGAATGGACGCAGCGACGTTACCGTTGCTATATACCGTACTGAGTCTAGTACTGACGGTAAGGTACTTGCATGCCTCGGATGTAAATGAAAAGATGCCAAGTTGATAACTCGCTCCCATCACGTATACACGACTCCCTTATCATCAACTTATCGTAAACGTACACACTCAGTTATACTTCTCACCAATCAAGGTGTTTGAAAATTTGAATGTTCATGTAATACTCTCACAGGCAGAGACCAGTTGAAAGACTAAGTAAAAGGTATACAGAATACAACCAAAAGGGTCACGTGCGAGTGAAACGTTTCAGGGATTCGGTGCCCTCTCGGGACAGTATTGAAAATTGTCGGGTCGGGTGCTGGACGAATCCCACCAGTAAAAATGCGGCGTCAATTGCGCGAGGTTGAGATGTCCCGAGGTCACCGCAGTGACCGCAAATACCAATTTGTCCATTATACTCTTCTGCACCAGCCATCGGATGAATCATTCTGCAGTGGAGCCGATGAGGAGCAGAGCTCGATAATGGGGTCTCACTAGACAGTAATGCAAGCTGCCGGTGAGATTCTCTTACGGAGTCAGGCCCATAAATCACGTAGACTGTTACCCCTCAAAAAAAATACATTTCAGTGCCTTGTATATGGAGCATACTTCCATAAATCATCGGCCAGCTTTCGTAAGTTGCAACAACCCATTGAACCGCGCACGATATCCATCAGCGTATAGCAGCATAGTCAGACCATGAACGAAGTCCCTGTCATACAATACCGATCAGAACAAAAAAGGAAACCGCAGGAAAGAAGGGACGTACCAACTCCGCACGAGTGAGCGTATGGGATAGTCGAGCACTTTGGGTATACTGGTCTGCACAAATGACGGCCAGCGGTCGGTGACGATTGCTTTAGGGTTTGTCAGTGCACGAAGTCCTTCAGGGCCACCGAATCGTCCGTATCCACTGGATTTGGTGCCTCCAAATGGCAGGTCTTGGCTATGGAGAAATTAATTACTACATTTCGGACTCATCAACATACCGCTTACTTGAGCTAAAAGTAGCATATTTCAGCATTGGAGTAAGCAGCTAGCGAGAGGCAAAAACGGCTCACATAGAACACTCCGAAGTCGTTGACAGATACCATACCACAATGAAGCTCCTTTGCAACTTCAATACACAGGTCTTGATGAGGTCCAAAGACGCTGGCGCCAAGCCCGTACCGCGTTCCATTCGCGATAGTGATCGCTTCATCAATATCATCATATCGAATGAGCAGCGCAATTGGGGCGAACACTTCATGGATAGGCATCAACGTCAGCAATTCGAAACATAGCACAACAACACTTGCATTCCACCTGTGCAATTCTCGAGTTGGGCTTGGCATCACCCACCACTGTTGCCTGGAAATATGATTTCCCCTCACACGACGTATGCAGGAGCTCCTTTCCGCCGACATCGACTCTTGCTCCATCTTCCTGCGCCTGGAATACCAGCTCCTCGAGCACATTAAACCGGTCATTACTGATCATAGAGCCACAATCCACGGTGTTGATGTAGCCCTCGCGTGTAGGCGCCAGCACGGACCCAAAGCGCAACTTGGCGACGCGGTCCGTCAGGATATCGTACAATTCTTCGTATTGTTCCGAGTGCACAATGAGACGCTCAATACCGATGCAGTTCTGACCCGAGTTTTGGCTGGCACATCAGTTAGTTGGGGACGTGTCAAGTAAACACGCGTAAAGCTCACAATACGCCACGCATCCAAATACTAGACCATTTCTGGAGGTCCGTGTCTGGTAGAATGATAGCAGGATCCTTTCCGCCAAGCTCCAGAGTAACGGGTGTCAGGTGTTCAGTGGCAGCCATGGCGACCTACGGAGAAGTTAAAAACAATTCGAATAGCCTCTGCAATGATCTATTTACCTTTCTTCCCACTTCCTCTGAGCCAATGAAAGTGATGTGCTTGATAAGAGGCGACTTAGTCAATGCCTCAGCCTGATCAGGCCAGCAGCAGACAGTCTAAAATTCGGTTAGTATTGTGGTACGAAAATTAATCCTACCCATACCTGCACAATATCAGCATCATATCCGAGAACCTCTAGGCATTTGTGAATAGCGCCAACAAACCATTCCGTAGACCAAATAACATGTTCAGATGCCTTGAGTACGATAGCGTTTCCGGCAAAGATAGATGCGACGATTGGTGACCAAGCATTATGAAGAGCTACAATCAGATCAACCACTTTATCAATTACGTCACTGAAGAGACACCAACGGTAGTTCCATGACACGATAGCAGACACGACGCCTTTCGGCTCGTAAATAACCTGTGACTTCTTGTAACTCATCATCAAATTTGAATATCTCGTTTCCGTTCGTAGAGCGCGTTCTCCATGGTTGATCAACCACTCCAGCTTTGAGCATGTCGTCAATATCTCGCCCAAAGCCGCATCAACCACTACAAGGAACCATCTCGATAACGGCAGAAAATGACACCAAAAATAACTCACTCGTCTTTCCTGAGTCGCGGCACGCGACCCGCGCGCATAACTCCTGGTTTTCCACAAGCCACTTGAGTAAGCTGCGCATGACGCGCCTCCGCTCACCAAATGATGTCTCACACCACTTGACCTGGGCATTTTTCGCGCGTTTGATCTTGGCCTCGATTGACCGTGCATCATCCGCGAGAACGGAAGTGAGGTGCAAGCTGTTGGCGGGGTCAAAACACGTGATATAATCACGTCCGCCTCCTCCAAATTGGAGAGGAAGGAGGTCGGGCATCTGGAGATGCGAGTAGAGGTTGGCATTGGGTATCACGCGAGAGTGCCAGTTGGGGTCTGCTGCCTGTCAACGAGAAGAATGGGTTTCTTCCGAAGGTAAAATACGAAACAGACACACCTCTGGAGCAGGGTGGCGGAAAGGCACTGCGCTGTTGACCGCTTTCTGGTACCTGTCAAATACCAGCCATATACCGAATGCTGAAAACGTGGTGAAGAGGTATAATACATCGACGATACTGGCATTCGGATCGTCTTCGAGCCATAAGTTGAGCGTGTTCAGCGGATGGAATAAGACATAGAAGAGCGAGTGCATTTCTGCGACGACAGCCCAGAGCCAAGAAGAATCCGAAAACCCAAACCAACGCGTTCGAAATATAAAGACACAAAAAAGGCAAATCCTCCGTCTCAACAACACGTCGGTAAGCTATCACGTGATGTTACGCCCAAGAGCATCTGCCACAAATTTAAACTGGAATATAAACAGCGACCTATAGGCCCTCTCCAGGAAAATTATATTAGCTGAAATCACAGAGCAACACTGATAATGATTTGTAGTTACGTATGGGTATATCAGACAAAAAATTGCAATGCAACGAGTGGATGTGTAAGGAGTAAAAGTCAGGGTAAAAGTAGTGACAAAAGGGCAGTAATAGAACTCGAACAACACACTCACGCAGCTGTAGTGAACATAAGCATTAAGCAAACCATGTCCGTCGAACAAGTCAAAAATGCGAATCCGTGGTATGTAGGTCGCGTGGCGGTCATATTGTCTCTTTCATGCTACTGCTTGAGTCCTTTTTCCGTTTGCCCTCGCCAATGTTAGCAATCTTCTTCAGCGACGACAGGCTCGACTTGCTCTTCTCATGTATTTTTTCCTTCTTCGGAGGAGAGCTGCCTTGTCCTGAAGAAGTCACAGACATGACATTTGCTGCTGGGTCGGAAACAGCATCGTCTGTGGGGTTGGTATCTACAATACCAGAGGAGCCTCCACCGCCGATTAACCGAATAGTTGTGCTAATTTCTTGAGCGTCCTCTTGCGACGGCCGCGAGGTAACAATGGGCTCTGACGATCCAGGAGCCTCTAGTTCTATGACCACATTAGTGGGGGTCGAGGGTTCCAGTGGAACTGCATCCATAGCAGGAGCAGAGTCAGCAAGGAGGTCGGTGACGTTTTCCACAGAAGGAGGTGGTGTCTCTATATGCACGCTGTCTGCCGTAGAAATGACCTGTTCGACAAGAGTTTCCACTTTCGCAGGAGGAGAATGTCTAGGAGGAACTTTAATGATTGCCACGTCTGTTGGTATTGCCCGCATCCCGAGCCCACGGCCCGCTTCAAGATCCTCGTTAGATGAGCGTAGTGAATCTGGCGGCGAGGGGAGAGAGACGACATCGTTGGGAGTCGGTAAGTCTACGGGTAACGGAGCTGGGGGTTTAGTGATGGAGATAGCGGGAACAGGTGGCTGTGGTATAACATCGGTAGGTTCTTCTGTGGGCTTCAAGTCCGTAAAAACGGGAATAGGAACAATTGCGTCGGAATCAGTGAGGTTCAAAACGCCGAGACCATGTCTCTCCCGTGCCTATAATTAATACGTTAACCGTAGAATTCACCAATAAGAGTAATGATGCATACCTTGCCCTTCTTCTCATCCAATGGCGGAGCACTGTAGATCAAACCTGATTCATACCATTTCTTAACGCTCCGGTCAGCCCATGCCTCCATTGGATTCGACCCTCTATACTCTCCGGTGAGCCGCAGTCCCCCCGATCCGGCCTCCCCACCACCGTCACCTTGCCCTCGCCCGCTTCCATCAAAGAAGTATGCCTCATATCCCAAACCATCATCACTGCCTTCACTCTCTCCTGCCTGTCCCAGCTCAAAGCCCTCACCGCTCTCTAATTCATCGACGAAATTTGCGAGCCACCGCGCCCACCCACCAGGTCCATCCCCATGCCAGAGCACTATCTTCGTATCGAACTCGCGCCCGAAGACGATTACCTGACCCACGGCGCCGGCCGCATCAGGGTTGAGGTCAATACCGATATAGTTGCCTGCCTTATCTGCGACGAGTGGGATCCAACCACGCTGCGAATATTCCTTCCGCACATAGCCGTCGGGTATGGACCGCATGATGTCGCGCAGACGTGGATTACTTCCTGTTTGAGGGTCATCATCGACTTCGCGCCAAAATCGCCATTCCTCAAGAACAGCTTCGAGTGGGAGTAACGAGAGGCCAAAGAAGAGACCATCTGAACACCCCGCTGACGATTCTGCTTCTTGTCCGTCCACGACAAGATATGACTCCCTTACCGCCTGCGGTAGTGCAAAACCAAATTGCATCTCAATTTGCGCGAGGTCCTGCGGGAGAATTCCGTAGTTGAGAGTATCGCCCAGTTCTGGGTATTCACGAGCCAGCCATAGTTTTAGGCGATTCCAGGTATTTTCTAACGGAGGGTAAGGCGGCGGTGGGGTCGTTGAATCTATAAAAGAGGTGTGATGAAGAGGAAGGAGTGAGGCTGGTCGTGAGCGAGAGCTGGATGGTTAACGGAGGTCAGTTAATTGAATTGAAAACAAAGTAGGAATGGACGAACGAAGTCGGTACATAACTGTATGCAGAAATTGGGGATTGCGGTGGATATGTATATGCTGGACTGAGTGGTCCTGGTGTTTGAAGAGCCGCTGGATTGAAAGCGTCTGGATGACGCCCATGACCCGATGACGAAGTTGGGAGTGAGAAGGCCTCGTGCGTTGTCGACATGGCTTGTCCTCGTCGTACAGACTGTTTACGGTCAGTGGAAAACAGTGAAGCGAACCAATTCATTGTTCGTCGTCGCCAGCTGATTTTCCAGACGGTGGACACACAGTCCGCAAGTCGATTCAAGTGATGTTTGTTGTAAGACAGTTGCTAACCCTCGTAAAGGGAAATAGGATTTTCGTGTCTATTTCTGTCCCCATGCGTACAAGTAATACGCCGCCTCGTTATCACAAACTTCCTGTTTAAAATATCTATTACTGCGGCGCAATGCGAAGCGACGGCCTGGTATTACAGCAATCGATCCCCAAATATATGTAAAAATTCAACTGTACCGAAAGACGCCTACTTGGATAGCCGTGTAAAACGGAATTAGCGTGTGATTGATATCATTAGACATCGAGGAAACAAGCCTGCTCATCCATACGGTATCGTGTACTACCATCAATACGAGCTTACATCTGCCCAAGATTGTCAGAGACCTTGAAGTCACAAGCGGTCTTCGCTCGTACTTCCTCCACCGTCACACCCTTGGCTACTTCCATGAGCGTCAGGAAGCCACCAGACCGGTCAACGTTGAACACAGCGAGTTCGGTAATAATCTGACTGACCGCCCGTGCACCGGTCAGCGGCAACGAGCATTCCTGCATGATTTTTGGACCTCCATCTTTTGCACAGTGTTCCATGGCCACAATGACCTTCGTCTTCTCAGGATTTGACACCAGGTCCATGGCTCCTCCAATGCCTGCAGGTCTCATATAAGTCCAGGTACAGATGAGACGCTAAATCACATGCCCTTCACAAGCTTGCCTGGAATCATGAAGTTTGCAATGTCGCCGGCCTCCGATACTTGCATAGCCTGAAAAAAGGTTGATCATGAAAAATTCCCACAGCCAACCAAAATAAAACATACACCAAGGATGGCGACGTCCATGTGACCACCCCGGATCATACCAAACGAATCAGTCGAATCTATATACAATGCATCAGCACGCGCCTCCCACTCATGCGCTGACGTCACTCACCAAAGATCGAAGCGCCCGGCAATAAAGTGACCGTCTCCTTTCCAGCATTCGTGATATCCCTGTTAGCTTCCTATCAGCACCAACATCATTGGAACATATAGCCAGTGACACCCACGGATCGATTTGGTCCTCGGTAGGGAACGGACCCATTCCCAGAATGCCATTTTCACTTTGCAGCCAGATCTTGACGCCTGGTCGGAGATACTCCGAGACGAGAGTGGGAATACCGACACCAAGGTTCACGTAAAAGCCATCTCTGAGCTCCTGTGCCGCGCGCTTTGCTATTCTGCGCCGTGTGCTTTTTTCCAGGAGTTCCTCAGGTGAGGAGCCACCAGTAGTTCCGGGTGGCGGAGCAGTGGCAATGATATCAAAACCTTTTGGCTCAGTGGCCTGCACAACACGGTCAACAAATATTCCTGGAACGTGGACAGCGTTTGGTGGCAAGGAGCCAATGGGAACAATCTCCTCCGCCTAGAAGCGCGATAAGCTGGGTGCCAAATAGTGACTGCATTACTCTCACCTCTGCGATAACTAACTGCGCATTCCTCGCCATGGCGTTATTGTAATTGTTTGCGACATGTCGGAACATGAGGTTGCCTGCCTCGTCTGCTTTCCAGGCGTGGATGAACGCGACGTCACCAGCGATGGCAGGCTCCATGATGTACCGTTTACCATTGAATTCTCGATATTCCTTTTTGTTTCCAGGTATAAAAATACCTTCTTTGAAGCCGCCTGTTTTGAATCTGATGGGAATGCCGCCAGTTTCAACAGTCGTGGAGGCACCTGTGGGTGTGAAGAAGGCGGGAATGCCAGCGCCGTGCGCGCGCATCCGTTCAACGAGGGTACCTTGCGGGACCAGTTCGAGGGACATCTTTCCATCAAGGTACATCCGCTCAAGGTATTTGTTTCTAAGCGAGCGATAAGCACATGAACATATATGCGGCAGTAGCACATACCCGCCCAGGTATGATATTATGAGCTTGTCAAGTTGTCCACTCTTCATTAGCTTGACTAGTACATGAGAATTGGTGAGATTCCACTACTTGGCGCAGAAAAACGAACTACTTACCTAGACCCAACTCACTTGAACCAGCATTGTTTGACACAGCAGTCAAACCGCGCACGTCATTTCGTCGTGAAAGAGCAGTGATCAAAGTCTCTGTGAGGCGATTATAAAACATCCTTCTTTGGAGCTGGTGGGCAAAACCTACCAGGAGTACCACACAAGCCGAACCCTGACATTGAATGAAATCGTATCAACTCCAATCCAACCGCAATGATGCAGACACACCTCCGCTCAGCACGATGTCCCCAGACTTCACATCTTGCACAGCAGCATCTGCAGATGCCCATACTTTCTTCCGCCGGAGTGCAGCAGACTCAGGCTGCGTCGCATAATGTCTTATACACAACCGGAAGGATGTCAGACCCTTGCATCGTCGAAAAATCTGCGTACTATGCGTAGGAAGGAGGAGAGCAGGACCCATAGGTGCCAGGCTTCAGGTTCCAGGACAAAGAATCAGAGGAATTTGGTTGTGGTTGACCGGCCGAATGCCAATATTCCATGTCACAAGTTGTCCCGACGCGTCGGTACTCCACAGTATTCCACCTGTGGAGCCAAAGGACAATCACAAAGCCCAGCAAAGTCCTCATGCGGGCAGCCTCAGGAACACGTATTTCCGTGCTATCATGATTCATGAGTGAAACATTCAAGTCACTGAAACTTGATGGTTCCTGATTAAGTCTAAGTAATCAGAGTCGGTATCACATTCCGAAAATCTTCGTCGGCCGTTGCCATTGCAGAACCCCTGGCACCTTTTTTTTGCTCAACGTCAAGCGTATCGGCTGATACTTTACAAGATAAAAAGCGGCAGGGTTGGAGATCCGACTTGGGACCGATGATGAAGAAACGGGGGATAGGGAACTTGTATTGAAGTATAATGAGCGCGGGTTCTAACTTAGTGGTAGTCACCAAATCTGACTCGGTTATAATGATCGAACACTCGAGTCTATAGAATGGCCAAAGAAAACAGACCAGTGGGACCGCGCTCGTGGCACAGCGAAAGTACTACGTGTAGAGTAGGTGAACTTATTACGCGCATGAGCGTGATTTCCTGTTGTAAGCCAGTTCCACGCGGCAGGTATCAATGAGAGCGCGTTAGACTCCCTTTCTTCAAAATTTATGCAACTGCAATATCTCTAGCGTTCTGATGTCCATCATGTCATGAATAGAAGTCGTGTCCTTGGCCCGTTCCATGATATTGTGATCGGACGTGATTATCTTGTATTCCCCACCACGCTGCCAAAGGTCGTCCAAGGCGAACAATCAGCCTTAGCCCTCGTGACTGAGGCTGAGAGGCCACGGACCCATCCTCTCCAGGAGAGTTGCTGGATGCATTCTCTAACGAAAACTCGAGCACAGAGCTGTTGACGCTCTGCATATCGTCTACAGAATCAAGGAGTCGGAGGTCCTGATGATTTCATGGACGCAGTAATGTCTGCCGAGTGCGCCTTGCACGCGAGAATTGAATCAACTTGTCTTGGGCGGTGATGAGAAGGTCTTTGAGACCATTTGCCTTGACATCGTAAATGAAACATCTGGAGGTCGTGAAACGAGGAGCGCCGAGGTTCTCAAGGATGGTATACAGTTTCGAAGTTGACTCTACAGCCATAATATTTTGCAGTGTGGAGACCGATGTCTGCATTTTTTCTTCGATAGAGATGGTAGCGTGCATGGTGGATCTTTATATGAGGTAATGTCAGCTGGGAGACAGCTACTAAACTCGCCCATTGAAGTACCTAGGTGGTATAAGAACAATATACGTGCTGTAACAAATAATTTTTGTAAGGAAACGATGGTAATAATGTTTGCTCGATGATAATAACCTCGAAACCTGAGAGCGATCAAAGCTTGCTCAGATCGCTCCGTACTTTGAAATCGCAGCCGGTCTTCGCTTTGACTTCTTCAAGTGTTACGCCTTCCTGGAGTTCAACAAGCTCGAGGTGACCGTTCTTCCTGTCGACGTCGAAAACGGCCAATTCCGTGATAATTTGGCTGACAGTACGGGCACCCGTAAGCGGAAGACTGCATTCCTTCAAAATCTTGGGACTGCCGTCCTTCGCACAGTGCTCCATCACAACTATAACCTTTGTTTTGTCGGGGTTAGACACCAGATCCATAGCGCCTCCGATACCTAAGAATGTGACCGACGGTGAGAATGCTGCGGAAGAATGACGAAACATGTCTAAATTACTAACCTTTCACCAGTTTTCCAGGAATCATGAAATTAGCGATGTCGCCGGCTTGCGAGACTTGCATAGCCTATGAGAAGAACCAGAATACGGTGAGATCATCAAGGAAATCAGCGAGTGTGCGAAAATACCCACTCCAAGAATGGAGAGATCGACATGACCACCGCGAATCATAGCGAATGATTCACTTGAATCTGCCCTGTGATGTTAGAAATTGAAGCCGAACACACGACGAACATACCGAAAACCGAGGCGCCCGGCAGCAAGGTCACAGTCTCCTTACCCGCATTGATGAGATCCCTACAAATAGATGGTTAGCATTAGGAAACACTCCATGGCGGCGCAACTTACGGATCCACTTGCTCTGCCGTAGGGTATGGCCCCATGCCGAGAATGCCATTCTCGCTTTGCAGCCAAACGCGCACGCCGGGTTCGAGGTACGCGGGAATGAGAGTAGGTATGCCAATGCCGAGGTTTACGTAGAATCCATCCTTGAGCTCCTTGGCGGCGCGCTTTGCAGTACGATGACGCATCTTCTGTGCGAATTCTTTCTCAGCACTCAGAGTAGACTGTTCAGCAGAAGATGATGGGCTTGGCGCAAGCTTGATATGCTCTATTTGCTTTGGTGCGGTGGACTGAACAACCCGATCGACATAAATTCCAGGAACGTGAATGGCATTGGGTGAAAGAGAGCCAGTGGGCACGATTTGATCCGCCTACAAAGAATGCATCAACTTTCTCACAAAAATATCGTGATGTACTCACCTCCACTATCGTGAGTTTTGCATTCTTCGCCATGACCGTGCTAAAATTCTGCTGTGTGTACCTACCCAAGTCAGCACGTTCAGCGCTGAGTTGAACGCACAAAAATGGCCTCCTCACCGAAAAACGCAGTTGCCAGCCTCATCGACTTTCCATGCACGAACGAAAGCGACATCGCCAGCAATGGCCGGTTCCATGATATACTTGCGGCCTCCAAATTCCCGTGATTCTTTCTTAATACCTGGTATCTTGACTCCATTGGCAAATCCTCCTTCGTTGTATCGTGTTGGGATAGAACCTTCCTCTACTGCTGTTGACGCTCCAGTAGGGGTGAAGAAGGCTGGGATACCAGCGGCATGGGCACGGAGACGCTCGACGAGTGTACCTTGGGGGCATAGCTCCAAAGACACCTCGCCCTTGAGATATAGAGCCTCGAAGGCCTTGTTTCTGGACGGACACACAGTTTATCTCGCGCCGGCCCTGACAGGATGAGTTACTCACCCTCCAGGGTATGAAGCAACGACCTTATCTATCTGCTTGCTGTTGAACAACTTTCCTATGGATATTCATGAGGTTCAGGGATCATGGACAATTGTGGATAAACAAACCAAGTCCGGAATCGCCTGCGCCAGCATTATTGGAAACTCCTGTTAGCTTTGTAACGTCCTTGCGCTTGACCAAGGCGGAAAGCAGCGTGTCTTGTTTTATACTAGCTTAGTTACACCGCTCGAGATCCACCTTCTGTTGAGACTCACCTGGCACGCCGGCCAAACCAAAACCTGGGTATTGCGTACCAGAACATCATACATCTGGTATAAGAAATGGAATGCGACAGTACTCACCACCACACAAAAGGACATCTCCTGACTTCACATCTTTAACTGCTTCGTCGACAGACTTCCACACCTTCGACTTATTGGGTAGTGGAAGTTCCGCAGGAGTACTGTACCATCTTGCTCTAAGGAAGACGGTTGCACGAGGTTTGAAAACTGGGACAAGCGTCGCTGTCGAGACGTATGCAACCAGCATCGTGGTTGCTCTCGTAGATACTTACTTTGTTGAGTTTATAAAGTATTTCGGAGATGAGCTCCGAAACACTCCTGCCCCATGTTACCTGTGATCGGTGTTGGTGCAACGTCGATTAGTACCTTACCGACACAGCGGAACATGTCCAACAACAGGGTGGGAAACTACAAGGTGGACCCCGGAGTCTGTATCTTCAAATATTGTCCGATCGCGAACTACACGTCGTTGTCGTTTCTACTCGAGATTCAATATTCAATATCAATATTGTCAATGGGCGCGTTCGTACGCCATCGACATTCTCTGCCAATTTTTCTAACTCATGCTCCTGCGAATGACACCGTCTATTCTCTTCCTGCCCAGAACCCTTGACACCACTCCAACTCCTTCCCGCCGCCAGCACACATCCTCGTCGCAGCTCTCTCCGCCCGGCTTCCACCGTTCCACATTCTTATGGTAGCAACTCGGCGCCAGCACAATTTTTTTCCTCCTACTTTACAGCGCTACCCTGTGCCTACTCGTTCTGGTCTATTGGTAGTCATAATTTATATCTGACCCAGCAAGCTAAACTTGAGTAGCTTAGTGATAGGTTTTGGTGTGATGGAGACTCTGGCGTGAAAATGGCGGCAGAATAGTGCAGTAAGAAATCAAGAAAACTATACGCGAATATTACCGAATACGTGTGGGATATTGAACCATGTCCCAACAATAAAGAACTCGAACGATTCTGCCCATGGATGGTTCACTCTCGCCTTCCATGAAGGTGACAATGCAACGAGTAGTAGAGAGGTTTTATGGCCACTATTTTCGAGCAGTGGTGCGTATTCAGAGCTGGACATGGATGACTGGGGAGGATCATGTTACGAATTTCGAACGTTCTGCAAAAACCAAACTGCATTACACGCATTCAATGCGTTTTATGACTGACCTCACTGCTTTTCCCCTCTATCATCGATTGCGCCCCATCGCAAGACAAATCCGATCCAGCTCTCTCATGTCATATGTTGACAGTATGACGAATCTTGAGGTACCCCTGTACGTGCCTGCGAGGTGTTCTAAGCCTAGAACAGTAATGCCAATTCACGAGTCACCTGAAAGCGACTCGTCTGTCTTGGAAGATAACGCTGCGGAATGTCATCGTCTCAAAATGGTTCTATCTCATGACATGACATGTTCCTGAAACAGTTGTTCATCGCTGCATGCTGGGAAGTGAACGTACCGGATAAAAATTAAATCATTGTCCAGCTGGGAGGTCAACCAGTAGGGGTTATATAGCCAGAGCGTTGGCTAGCTCACTATGACGACCATCACACTGCGGCGTGACTGCGTGGCTTGTGCAAGCAGTGCAGGTTCCTTCAGTACCCACAAGTAAAATTCACACATATTCAAATAACCCACAAGCAAGCTAGTTTATAAGCCGAACTGCAATGTCGAGCACAGCTGGTCAGAGAATTCAAGAGTCCTTGTTATTGTGCTGTGAGAACTATAGAATGATAGGTGACCGTCGAATCTTGCTCCAACTATGTTCGTCGGCCGCGCCATCATTGAATCAGTCGTCGAGCGCTAACCCTAATTACCAGAAGGGCAAGAAAAGGTCCGAGGTGGTGTTGATGCGCAAGTTGGTGTGGCGTAGGACTTACTTCTTTTTTTGGGCATGACGAGGACATGTCGTCAGACTGCGTAAGGTCATGTATATAAGCAAAGTCCCTCTTACTCCCTACCTTCATCCTCGTTACGCAAACCACAACACAAAGAGTATCTGAGACCAGAATTGTCATGTCAGACAATTGGAGAGATGATATCTTGCTAAAGGTTCGTGGTTTCTCAAGCTCTAGATCATGTGGGACTCACTTGTCTTGGGTTCTAACAACTAGATTGCAAACATCGTCGTCTACTTCCTTTTCCTTGGTTCCAACGTCTACACCGTAGCGGCACCTCATGATGTCTACTTCACTGGCAGGGAGACATACGTAACCCCTGCTCCATGGGCCTTTTTGATTTGGTATGCTGTTTGCTGCCCACCCTAACCAATACTTACGGTACTCTCAGGTCTCTCATCCATCTGCTCCTTCTGGGTACTGTCATTTACCAGTTCACCGCTCCTGGCAAGAAAGTAATCATCGATGGCATTTCGTGGCGCTTCCCTCTCCTCGGCATCATGAATGCCATATACGTGCATTTATGGGCATCCCAACACTATATATTGGCATTTGTCTTTGCGTTGTTCGTAAGCAGTACTATCTCCGTAAGTCTCTTAGCTCGCTTCATAGTATTCAGAGCGTCACATCTTTCATATAGCACATCTACTACGTCGTGAAGAAGTTCCACGCACCTGCTAACGTCGGCGACGAAGTCTTGGTCCACTTGCCGTTCTCCCTTTACCATGGGTGGACTACCGTTCTTGTTATAATCACTGCGTTTGAAGCATTCGGCGTTAACGCGCTTTATGTACCAGCCGGTGTTTGGACCAAGGTTTTCGTATTCCTCGCTTTGTACGTCAATACAGTTCTCCTTGTGATACATCAGAATTCTCATGTCGTACAGGTTCTTCCTCGAGGCGACTGCGGCCACCTATGCTTTCTCCAGCCCTGAGGGTGACCTTGCTGCCAGCTTCGCGATAACGTGGTCTCTCTTCGCGATCTTTGCTCATCAAAATGTTCACCGCTCGGGATTCATTCACTGGTCTGCACTCGCATTTGCATTGCTCTCTGCGTTCTGGGTTTTCATGGGCATCTTTGGCACGTACAAGCGATTCAGGGGTGGTTCAATCATCTTGGACGAAGAGCGTGCGCCACTTGTTGGCAGTGAAACATGAAACGTCCTTGAAAAGCGATTTTGAAGAGAGGACGAAGGTGAACCCAAATGACTATTGAATGTACTTTTTTTGACCCCTTAATCCAGCTTCTGTTTTCTTCCGTCATGAACACTGATTGTATTGTTTCTTACATTCTGAGTGCTGTTCTCCTTACTTATGGCTTGTACTGTACTTTGCTTGCATATCTATGGCCGCATCAGCAGGCGTTATTGACTTCGGAAGTTTTCAAACTCAATGATGGGTATAAGTGGGCAGTAAACATTGTAACCCAGACTACGAGCATATTGTAACATATGATCTACCAAGACGACTAAGTGTTCAAAAGACATGAATGGTCTTTACGCGTGAATTGTGATTAAAATTGAGGAGAAAGGCCATGAAAATGATTATCAGTGAAGAGGGAGGAGGAGGAATATCCGTGCACTACGTCTGCTCCCCGGCCTGTCAGCCCTCATGTAAAAATATTTTTATAATAGGCCTCGCCCACTACCGTCATCGAAGAGAGTCGTCGAGAATCAGGGCGGCCCTGTCGACAAGCGGTGTAGTGCGAACCCTGGTGTGATAAAAGGCAGGAAGAGGACGAAGCCTCCAGCGGAGACAACATCAAGGTTTCCTAAACTCGCACAGCACTGTGTAGATAGTGTTGAACGCAGTATAAATCTCTTCCCTGACCTAGCGGAGAGGAGAGGAGCAACAAGTGTCAGCGGAGGGTTCGAACCAGATCCACCAACACGTCGGTCTCATCATGGAATAATCCAAGAATCACTGACGCGAGAAGATATAATAACAAAAGTCTTTACCTTTGCACCAGTCAACACTATCTTCCCCGAAACGAAGATCAATAACACGACCTTCGGCTTGAGCATGCGATAGATGAGACCGGGGAACAACTGAAAGCATGTAAGTAAATAAAGGCCTCGCATTGCGCTTACATACCTCAGGCTCGTAACTGCTGAACTGTCCGTGACTATATGCAAGACCCTCCAAGCGAATAGGGAACTTCACGTCACAACTTCCGACTATGTTTTGGATCTTGAACTCGGCGAACTTGGCGTCGAAGCCAAGTTTTTGCACGATACGCGCGTATTTGCGCGACGCCAATCTTGAGTCGTCTTCGCTCTTCGCGCCCGTGACGACCATCTTGCCCGAGGCGAAGATAAGTGCAGTTGTCTTGGGATCGCGAATACGCATGATGACAGCTGCAAAACGCTATCGTGCAAAGCGCATTGGCGTGCAACGACAGGTAGTCAAACAGTAGTACCAACCTTAGGGTTATACTCTGCATTCCGGGCGTGCAGCGCAATGGTCTTGAGGTCAAGACGACAATCGAGGTTAACTGTTGCAACAATATTTTGCAGCGTGGGCACGATGCCTTCCACAGCTGTGATGTGTTGTTGCTCAAGTGTGAGAGGAGCCGGTGTGGCGGGAACAGCATTGGCCGGTGGCGTCGAAGGACCTGCTACAGCCACTGACGTAGTGCCATTACTAATTACCGTTGTCGCATTTGCAGGCTGAGGCTGTGAAGGAGGAGGGGTATGTGATTGAGACAGTGGTGATGGTCCCGGAAGCGCGAGATTCGATGGCACAGGAAGACTATAGGCACCAGCGCCGGGAAGTGCTAGCCCATGATTAGGTTGGGCAGCTTGGGGCTGAGAGGGTTGACTTGGTTGCTGGTAAGGTGCAGCAGACCTGCCGAAGGTGACCTGACGAGCGGGAAGTGCAAATGACATTCTTGACAATAGAAAAGACAATGAAAATTTGTTCGTCGAAGTTCGTGGGAAATCTCGGCGGGGGGAAAAATTGCGTGAAGGGTCGAGGTCGAGGCCATTATATATACCTTTCAATTTCAAACTCCGACCATAACTCGGATCTGATCTCCATTGTACGTTCCTCTTCCTCTTTCTTCCATCATAAAATCCATCACTTATGATCCGAGCGCGCTACCTTGTATTTTCCCTTAATCCTTGAATGCACAAGATAGATACTAGTGCGAACGTCTCGCTAGGCTTTGTTCTCAACGAGCAGGATACCTTTGTACTCTTGGAATCGACTTCAAAGCTACACATCGAACAGGCGCGGGGCCCTTTGTATGTGGCGTGGAATATTCTAGAAGGCTACCCAAATAGGCAATATTATTCTCACGCTCGTGCATGATGATGGGTGTACGTGGCAGGCCGCAGCATTGCCTAGCAGTGCGTTTTTGATTTGGGGTATGCTCGTATGTCTCATCTTCCAGTCTCACAGGGATTGATGTTGTTTAGAAACAATCTTGGCAGTGTGTAAATCTTGACATAACAGATGTGTGATGTTACCAAATAACTATACAACAACGTAGGTGTACATACCTTGTCGTATGTATAATGACATATGTACGGAATGTGATTTCCCATCAAAGCTGTGTGCGCTCCTGTTTATCCAGACAGCACGGACGTGTGTAAAATCAGTCTTTCTTCTATCATATATGTGGTCTAACTAGGGGTGATCAGGTATATATCGTGTATATTGCTTTGCCATTGAACTCTGTTCTGCCAGCACAAGTAACCCTATGGCTCTGCTTGAGTTACAGGCTGACTATCCCCACAGTAATCGGTTAGGTCAATGGTGGTCAATTGTCCTCTTCCGTCAAGGGTTACAGACGGGCGTAAGACTGCTGCTGTGACTTCTTGGGAGAATACTATGTCCGAATAGGTGTTTGATTCGGAGTCACTGCGTCTACGATGAACCACGATCTTGTAGATATGAGTTGTAGCCACAAGAAGATTGCACGTAAGGAGCGAAACTGCGAGCTAATTATTTTTATGCAGTCAACCAACAGGTGCCTCAACGCGACGCGCAATTCATACCTCAAGAGCAGCCGCAATCATCAAGATACTTCTGAAATGCATGAGTTGGCAGACAGCTCGGAAAACCGAGACGATCGTCACAATGATACTGGTCGACAATACTGCCAGTATCATTATCCGTTCTTTCGCTGGAAGCTTTATGCCCCACAGAAGATACAAGGCGAGTAGTACAATGATTGCATCAGAAACGCGATCCGCTGTTGATATCATCATGAGTGGTCAGGATGTCGTTCAGACCGGAGGTTTTACTTATCAACTCGAAAATAATTATAGGATGGGTCAAATACTCATGTCCTTGCCCATTCTTGTCGGGATGATGGCACCAATCATGACCGTGGCCATATTGCCAAGCATTCTGTGTCACTAACGCGCCATACAGCACCAGGAAAACGAGGGCTATTGCAATGGCCGCCAAGCGCAAGGACCTCGCTGACCAGAAAATTCGTGCCACAGAAAAGAGGATACTTTGTCGAACTGCCCTGATTTTATCATATGCTCAGTGAGCAACGCTGATAAACACGAGAAAATGCACACCAGATAGCTGATGGAGAGGCAAATCCGTACACCCAGAAACATATGACTGCTGACTGGCCGCCATCTATTATGTAAAGATAGGTGTTAACCACATTACAATCACATTGCTCACCAGTATAGAAGAATTTCCATCCAGCGATTAATGAGGTCTTCAGCGTCCGTCATCATTGCAATATAACACAAGTATAGCAACTTGCACTCACCACCCCGCATAAAAGCGCTGCAACAGCCCACATGTCCTCCACCCAGAACATATGTGTCCGCACACGATATCCGAGCCGCAGGATAGTGATCAGAACAGCCAAGACCTGAAGGATAGTGCAAATGACTGAAAATCGTTGAAATGGCTAGAATGTCTGTAGGAATATTCAGCTTTACCTCTCAGCGCTATCCGTGGCATAGTAGTGTATCTATTAGTATACTGGACAGTAATGCAACCCGGCTCCAGACTTAAATTGAACATCAATATCAATCCTAAGGTAACGTAACAAAGCGTGGAAGGATCGATCAGCAATGTCATGGTGACAACAGAGCCAAGAAGGGGCCGACTTGGCAAAGGTGAATCCATCAGTCTGAATGGAAATAAAGATACAATTGCAACACGTACTCATGCCATAGCTGTGTTGCTTGACAGGAAATGATCTCCTTTCTGCCAACCAATCACATAGAAGCCGTTTGAATTCAACCTAAGTTGTGGGTGTCGGTCTGTGTCTGCACTTAACACGACTATGTGCTAGTTCAGGGATAGTTCAACATAATTGATTGGGAAACCTGCCAAGCAAAGTATCTGTCGCGTAGTCGATACTGGCAGCGGCCCATTAGCATATAATTCATGAAAAGAAAGAGAAATGCTAACTTAACTCTTTTTTTTTTTTAAAAAAAAACACCTTGGTTGTCGTCCGCTGCAGGGGCCAAGCCCTACGATGAACACTACCTACAGTGTGGTACTATTTCTAATTGTGGCGTTATCCGTGTTGCGGTGTCTATGCTATACAATGGTCCAACTGGACCCAATAGGAGGCATTCCGGATATGTTGTGTAAGTTCTATGCTGTAGAGCGACCGGCATGATATTACATGTAACTTGCCATGTACTTATCTCTTCTTAGATAGACTTGGTAGTGCAGACTATGAACTTCATTCAAGATCTAAAGTCCCGTAGATGGAATAATCGATTGTTGATCATTAGCTCACCTCCGAGGCTCCGAGTCAGCAGGTTGTCGACCATGACACAATGCGGAGGTCGCCGCTGATCGCCGCCGCCACTACTAACAGCTTGGCACTGGCAACTCTACGGGAAAACAGTGGTATATCCTGCTTCGATCACGGGTCATCGCACTCTTTCGATTTTTCGGGTCTCGATAAAAAAAGTAGACTGAATCCAACATTAGTGTCACAGTATTAACGGGTTTCTCGCCTTGCAATGTACATAGATTGAATCCCCGAATGTCTCTGCTCACCGCCTCCTGACTCGCCATTGCCCAAGTCGACACTGGTAAAAACCCCACCCGTAGTGGTTCGTGTCGTGTAATCATCGTCATCGCTAGATACTGAGTCGTCCGCACTCGCGAAACCAAATATGCGGTACAGGAAAGTAACTACGACAAGAAGGTTGCAAATGAGAAGCGACAAGGCTGTCTAGTACGTTCAACACTCAGATTCAAGTACCCCCAGAAGATGTTGACTCACCTCGAAGTCTGTCACCGGGCCAAGAACGCTCGTATATTTCGCTGTCTCACAGAACCCCCGGAAGATGGATATAATGGTGACGACAATGCTGGAGGAGAATATGGCGAAAATCATCCTTTTCTGTCTTTTCGGCAGTTTGAAACTCCAGAGTAAGCGCAGTGGCAGAACAATCAGTATTGTGTCAGATAAGCAATCACCTTACAAAGTGTGTGAGTTCAGGTCGTGTAAGAGCCGCAAGAAAGTCGTACTCATCAGTTCAAACGCGACCATGGGTTGCGTCAAGAATGCATGCACCTTCCCAGTTGTTTGATACCAAGAGGTGTTGTGCCCAAAACCCCACGCTTTTTGTGCAACAACTCCTGCCCACAAACCGAGGAAGAGACCTGCAAGACCAAGTATCAAGCGACGGAGGTGCTGCGTTTCGTACACAATGCGAACGATGGAGAACAAGATACTTAGCCGGACGGCCCTATTTGCCCTTGAGAGTTGATGATGATGATTTGAAGACGAAGATACTCACCACACGAGGGAGAGGAAAGTAAATGAGTATACCCAGAATGATATAATTTCTTCTTCACCCGCTGTAGGCAAGAGTTCAATAATGACTGGGTGATATGCACAAGCGGACTCCTTTTACCTGCTTCGACATAAGTCCAGCAAGAAGTTAACGTGGCTATCCCAAATAGAAACGCGACGCCTGCCCAAGCATCCTCGAGCCAGAACCGTCTCAACCAAATACGATAGGCAAGTCTAAAAATTGTCAACACCAGCCCTAAACCTAGGAATGCACTCGAGACGACTGGAGGAAAGTCAGTAAGGCTTATACACCATACAAAAACTTACCTCTCAGAGTTACGATGGTCGACCAAGAAATCACCAGTGCCATGCAGGGCGGGATAAATACCAGAAAGGGGGCGGCACCCAAGACAGGCAGAAATGCTGCATTTATCTTGCGAACTCGAAGTTTGCAACCCTGCTTGATGATAAGGAAGTGACATTGCATTCCTGAATCTGTGGCAGCATGTTGCGTAACGGCGATAGTGACGTGTGCCGCTGACCCTGATTGTGGAAGGCATTAAAAAAGTTCACCCAGGCTTAAGCTGCAGATCTAGTCCAACAAATCCTACAGTCTCCCCAGCCATCGCCCTGGAACGGCTGGTTCAAGACTGAGTACGATATACTACTGCGGCAAGACCCTTGTCAACTTAAAGGCATGGGATGAATTTCCGCAAAACGCCACAGGTGCAAGCCTACGCAAGCCCAGACCGGCTAGACTCGTAACCAGTCTGACTATGCGTCAATTTGACGCCAGGCTGGTCACGAGCCTACAGGCCGGCGTCGAATCGTGCTTTTTCACAGGACAGCGAACCTGAGATTGACTTACTTATCCGGAATCTGCAGTGTGCCATTCTCATGAATAACATATAGTGATGCAGTCACTGAGATGACACCTGCCAGTGAGAACACAGCCAAATAAGATGCTGCTCAAATTGAGGGACGTGTTAGCAAGTTACACAGTACTAGCCTGGAAGTAGATGAATCACGTGCACATTTGGCGATTGGATATCCACGTGGTAGCTAATCTACGATAATCTCGACTCTCGAGTCACTCGCATGAGTGTCGCATCTGCTACTTTTAAATACTAGAAAAATAGCTCAGGGCTCAACTGAGCTTAATCATACCTTGTTAGATGTCCAACTCCCAACCCACTACCATCCTTCCCGAGGCGCACGAGCAACTGGTAACGCCGTGGGATGTGCAGGGCTCAGTCTCTGCCGACGGCAAGCAACTTGCGATCGACTACGACAAGTTGATAGTTCAGTTCGGGACGCGCAGAGTTGATGCAGAACTTCTGGAGCGGTTCGAGAAATTGACAGGGCATAAGCCGCATCCGTTGCTGAGGCGGGGGATGTTTTTCTCGCATCGGTGAGTGCAATGCAGCGCCGCCTCAGCTGATTTACCTTACAATTCGCTTAATGTCGATGTGCTTTCATAGAGAATTTGACAAGATTTTGGATCGGTATGAACAGGGAAAACCATTCTTCTTGTACACGGGACGCGGTCCAAGTAGCGATAGCATGCATCTTGGGCATATGATACCATTTCTCTTTACCAAGTGAGTCATTTGCGTATGTCTGTCATTGGCCTAACAAATTTTGGAGATGGTTGCAGGATGTCTTTGATGTCCCACTAGTCGTCCAGCTAACCGGCGAGTATTTCGTCATCTCTATTTGATTACTCGCTAACCCAACGAACAGATGACGAGAAATTTTTGTTCAAGCACGAGCTGAAAGCTGAGCAGACGCTACAGTTCTCGAGGAGCAACGCAAAAGACATCATCGCGGTGGGATTTGATATCAAGAAGACATTTATCTTCAGTGATTTCGAATACGTCGGCGGACCATTTTACCGCAACGTCGTCAAAATATCAAGACAAATATCATACAACCAATCAAAAGCCACATTTGGTTTCAACGACTCGTAAGTCTCATTCATCCTTCATCCAGGATGGTCGGTATATTTTTCAACAGGGACAACATCGGCAAAATCCATTTCTGTGCCGTTCAAGCAGCCCCGTCCTTCTCTAACTCGTTCCCTCACATCTTTGGCGAAGTTTCTAATATCCCATGCCTCATCCCCTGCGCGATAGACCAAGACCCTTACTTCCGGCTTACGCGTGATGTCGCGCAGAAACTCAAGTACCCTAAACCATCCCTCATCCACTCCCGTTTCTTCCCTGCTCTTCAAGGACCTCAGACGAAGATGAGCGCATCGGATGCGACTACGAGTATATTCATGACCGATACCCCTAACCAGATCAAAAATAAGATCAATAAACATGGTTTCTCTGGTGGTAGGGAGACGGAAGAGGAACACAGGAGACTTGGGGGTGATACGGACGTGGATGTTGCATATCAATATCTGGGCTTCTTCCTGGACGATGACGAAGAATTTGCGAAGATAGGCGAGGTCTGTGGCTGCGGTTGATGTTTGCGAATCATGTCACTGATGTCCGTGATCAGGATTACAGGGCAGGACATCTACTTACGGGTCAATTGAAAGCACGTTGCATTCAAATGTTGCAGGAGTTCGTGAAGGTCTTCCAAGAGGTCAGTGACTTCACTACGACCTTCAGGATTATGTATTGATCCTCACATATAGCGGAAAGCCAAGATTACGGATGAGGATGTCAACGCATTCATGGACCCACACAGGAAAATAGACTACAGTTTCGGCAAGCGATCACAGACATCATGAGGTCATGTAAATTGTTGTATGAGGAAGTAGCAAACACATGGATCTACGTGTGTGTAAGCGGGTCTACCATTCCGTGTCATGATCGTCGCGACAAATGCACCCACTGACTATATATTAGGCGTCTAAGCGTGATCCACAACCACGTATTAATAACATTCAGGCCGTAAGATCCACCGTTTATCCTATTCATCTCTATGTTGCAGGCCTTGCCGATAGGAATCGTACTAGTGCCAATGCCCTTCATCGAGTGAAAAGGATACGTCTAGATCTGGTCATACTGCCGCCCAACAATGACATCCACCATGGCCTTGCCCCAGTTAAAGATTCATGGTTCTTCTAGTCCATATGACCGTCAACGAATATGCAAAGCTTCTCATTATATGGTCTGATGAACTCCTGTAAATATTGAATTGGTTTCAAGCTCGTAAGTGATCCGGCTGGCAACACTCGAAAGGCCAACTTACACCGTGAGGTGCATGAATACTGGTTTCTTGACTTGTTCGAAATGCTCCGGAAAAAGCTGAGAGTCGAGGATCGTGTTTTCGGCGATGTCGAAGTCTTCGGGTCTAGATAAAACATGATTCAGCCCAAAAGATATCAAAACCATGCCTTGGACATACTCAAGATGGAGGCGTTGCACTTGAATTATCAGTGCTTTATAAAAGTTAGATGAACGCAGAACGTGCATGCTCAAGAGATGGGTTGGTCAACCAGTGCTGTTTTAGGTGACCGTTCAATTATTGCAACGGAAAACAAGACAAACCAAGAACTACCTTCCAAATGTTGAGGACACTCTTCTCTGTTTGCTGTCCACCCTTTCGTCGAGCGCTCATGATGAATTCATCTACCTCGTGACCCATCATCAGCCAAAACATGAAGCTCAGAAGGGCGTGCAATTCACCCAAACTTTAGCATAATCGATGGCCACCAAACACGGGCCTGTTAGTAGTACGAGACATGATGAGCAAGCATCAATGGCAGAGTATACACACGTGGAAGCCTACCGCTTGCTTGCATCACCAGTTCCTCGTACTGCTGAACATTTCCGGCTGTGTTTGATTTATTGTCCATGTCGTCATCTGCGATGCTTCCGTTACTTCCGTTGTAAGCATCTTAGAAGGATCGAACCAGCTAGCTTGGCATCACGCGAAGCAAGCGGATCTACATCATTTCCGGATCCTGGGGGATATGTTTATGGGTGGGTGAGCGCGTGGCCTGCCAGCACGCTGGAACTCGCAGCACTAAGGGTAGTGAACTGGCTGCTAGGGTGGTAAGTGTGATGGCAGAAGGCACGGTGCTGCGGACGGGATGCCAAAATCGGTTAGAACGATAAAAACAAGGGTGAAAACACACCTAACGTACCTTGGAGACACTGCAGCAGCGAGGCGCTCGATCAACGCAAATTCAAGTCATGCTCACGGCACGGCGCTTGCAGCTGCTTCACGGTGAGTTTTGTTGCAGGAGGGAGTGTCGGTGTCGGTGCATGCACTTCATCAATCACGACGAATCAAGTCCTGACCTTGTAATACCACTGCCTCTGGCATGCGATGGCACAATGTATGGGGGATTCCCTGAGTAAAATAGGTTGTTAGTGTACGTACATGATGAAATATGTAAAAAATATCAAATTCGCCTCGCTGGCGGGAAGAGTGAGGACTTTGTATGGGCCCAGGTCCCCCTGCTGGCTTGAGTTAATGAGGGCACTCACCGCTTCATGCACGTTTGGGGGTTGAATATTTGAATTAGCCAAGTCTGGTGGGTTTTGGTGATGGTGGGCTGTGATGTCGGACAACGCAAGCAAGTCTGGGTTGATAATGGCATCGGACCCAGTACCTAGTCATTGTCCATGAGGAGCTGACACGATTCACATGAACCGTGAACTGGTCGACCTGGTGAACGACAAGGGAGGTGGTCCCGGGCGAGCGCACAAACGTTCGCCCGAGTGCTGGCAAGGGCGGGACACATAATTCATTTATATTGAGTGCAAAAACGATCAGGTTAACATTCTCAGGCAACTACATAACTAACTTTTGGCAATTGCGTTGTATGTATCATTAAATAACTTGTCTGTCTGTTTAGTCAGTGGTATACCAATCGCGGACTGGCAGTACTGGACTTGGCTGTGAAATGACCTATCGGGCACGAGTAATTAATAACCGACGTAGTCATACTGAATCGAGCAAGAAAAACCTCGGCAAGCAATCACAGACGCCGCGACTCGGAACTACTTGTACAAGTGAAATTCTATGTAAAGAATGTATGCTAGAGTCCTGGGCATTAACGGCGGTAAATATGATAACGAATACGTGCAAGTCTGCCAACCTACGCCATGATCAACATGAACGGGAGTGAGCATGCCAGACCCTCTTCAACCACGCGTTGACACTTCGTAGGCTGAGTAATCCACCGAAAATTCCGTCCATATCTTTGATGTTAGCTTTGCCATTGGGCATTGCACTGGAGTCGATGTCCTTCGTCCAGTGGAAGGGCAATGTCCGTACTTGGTCGTGTTGCCATGCAGCAATTGCATCCAGCGCGGCCTGCCCCCAGTTGAAAGATTCATGATCTTTATGGTCCGTAGGTCCGTCGACGAAAACACATAGCTTCTCGTTGTGCGGCTGGATAAACCCCTCCCGCACACCATTCCGGATAAGTTCACGAAGGGGGTTGTAGTAGGACAGAACATTGAGTAATATTACGGCTGCAAAGTATGGTTTTGGTTGGTCAACATAACGTCATCAAAGCAATGAAATATGTTTACGTTTGTTGTGAATGTTGAGTTGGTTCCAAGTTATAACTTCAAGAATCTGGGGGCATGATACGGTGAGCACGAGTTAGGTTGAGCGAGCAAGCCTCATGTATTACCTCTTCAAAAGTGCCGTATCCTCCTGGCAACCCCACAAAAGCACCAACACGCTTCGCCATCTCGATCTTGCGCTCATGCATCGAATCGACAATAATCTTAATGTAAGAACGAATCACAATGAAAACAGACGGAAATCAATCAGACAATGCGGTGTACGCGTGCGGGCTATTACTTACCGTCTCTATCTATTGAAAGTGCGCGTTGGTGAGTCAGGTCTGTATTGTCATCATTGACGGAATCGCGTACATGTACTCGCCGGTCCTCATCGAGGACTTCAGCAACAGATTCAGTCTTTGCAATACCATTGCCCTTATCTTTTTCGCCGCCTGCGGCATGGATGGCATATGGAATAATGCCAGTAACTTGGCCGCCCTCATCTGCGACGGCACCTGATACAACGCCCATGAGGCCCATGTTACCACCGCCATAGACAAGGGGTCTTTTTGCCTCAGCCAGAGCATGGCCCAATGCTGTGAAAAATACGACACAAGACACGTGAGAGCAGTCACGAGATTGAATCAAGAAGACATACATAGCGCAGCCAACTGGAAAGCATTCTGCTTCCCGAGTGACGCAGCACAATAAACTGCCACGGCCGAAGAATTGGAGGGTGCAACCATGACCGACTTTGAAAGAATTGCTGATTTTCGAGAGGGGGATTTGGGACTGAAAGAATTATGCATGTTCTGCACTTCGAACGAGTCTTTAAGTAAATGCACGTACAGCAAACTCGAGGCAAATGGCGTTTCTGCCACGTGGCAGGATGGCAGATCTTTGTTCACAACACTAGGGCCCTCGGCCCTTGTTCGATGTTTTTTTTGGTGGGAGATTCTAATACGGGAGCCGACGAGACTGCTGTCACAAAACGCTTACGAGCGGACCGGGCAATGAGTCGAGCTCAAGAAGTCATCGGTCGATGGTATGGTGTCACAGTCCGACTTTAAGGAATCGATGCCAGCTGTGTTGCTACTCGCGATATTTGCAAGTCTCGCGATTTCATGTTAAAGTTGTTTGCAGAAATAAAACATATCGGTAATAAAGTTTCAACTTCCGACGGTCGATCGGGATCTACGATTGGACGTAATATCAAGCACTCAATATTCAATTTGTGCTAATGCTGTTTAACCGTAATTTGGAACTACTAGTGACCTAGTAATTCCTCAATATTGCTGGTGAAATTGCAGCTTAGCTTGATCAACCATTACCGGTACCTTTGGTATTGACGGACCTCCGCGAGCAGTCGTTGACTGTATAGACAAAATATCGCGGAGGTACGCGGCCACGTTTAGAGGATTCTTTCATTGTCTCAACGTGCCTTGGACCTCTCGATCATCAGTGTGTTTTTTTGTCATGTATTATTATTATTCAAGATCTTCTTGGTGCACGTGAAGAGACGTGAAGATGCGTCCCTGGAGTGTTGGATGAGGTTGTGTTTCATTTAACGGCTTTGCTGTCGTGATCACACTCCGACTTGACGTGTCTGTCTCACCCTCGTTGTCTCATAATTAGCAGTGCGTTTTTTCACGAGACCAGATTCTGCCAACAGGGAATTTGATAGATTCAAGCGCAAGTCGCGGGAAGCTGATCGCCAATGGTCACAATACCAATTCAATTCCACCTCTGCGCCCTACGTGGGCGCTGGAGACGGTAAGCAATCTGCATGATAGCTCCGAGACAGTATTATATGATTGGTTGCGTAGAATTTAGAAAGGTTCGAATCAATAATATGTTATTGGTAACGATCAACGTAGCACTGCCACAGTTGAGTCTCCTACATGTCTGAGGTACCCAATTTTTTAAGGTCATCGTTCCTGTAACCCGGACCACTCATGACCTGATTCGCCCGCGGGTGCCCGGGTAAGCCTCGCCCGTATCATACCCTAGATCATCATCGGCTATCTGAGTCCTGACGGCGTGGGCACTGTAGAGCACGAGGCGAGCCCGTGGTCGTTAGTACGAAGCTGTCATAACTAGCGCCGGGCACCAAAGTCGAAGTCTCGTAGGAGATCACCGAACCACAATTACCGCTGTCAATGTCAACGTTGATTCTATCCATATCCGAAAGCTAGTCGCACAGCTTCGAAGTTGCCAGCTGGCTCGAGGTGAACACGTTGAAAACGTGAAATCCCGCAATAGCACATGATGATCCTAGCAGGACCTAACGGCGTTGCCATGGTCCAGCACTGCAAGTTGACTAGTGGATGAAGGTGATCGTCATGGGGCAAATCATGCATCTTCCAGATGCATATCTCGCGACCTATTACAGAAAATTGCTATATTTCTTTCTGCAGAGAGCCAAAGGGAGTCCGACTTGAAGATTTTATTCTTCCGCAACTCACACCCAACCTTCCTCGCACTGTCTCCCTCTGAAATTGCATTCTACAAGCAGCGGGACAACGCTTTGCCCCATCGGGTCTTCGTAGAAATCCATGAGTGCCCAACCCCTGATCCGCGGTTCCCTATCTACGTCAATCTCTTCTCGTTCATCGAACTGATCGAGAAGCCATTTGCCGACTCGAGCATTGACACCTTCAAATCCAATTCCCCATTGGGGCCATCCGAGGCCGCGGGCCATTGTGGGAGGGAGCGCTAATGGTACTGACAATGCAGAAAGGAATGATATCGATAAGGTCAGGGAAGAAGAATCACGGGAATCAACGAGGATATTGGTTGAAAGAGCAACTTTCTCGGGAATAGAAAGGAAGGTGGGGATTGCATACCTGTGGTGATAGCCAGGCTCATGATTAGCCAGGCGATCCGAGGATCTTCATAGTAGTTCATACATACCAGTCGTGAGTCTGAACCAGGGTGTCTTGACAGTTCCAAGTAAAACCGAGTCTGTCATTATCAGGCCAGATAGGCGGATGGATTCCAATACCCGCGCTGTCCCAGTCACAACCATCCCTGCCGAAACGACTGAACATTACGACCTTGCCTCTCACCTCACCCAGGGTTGGTATTCTATTTTCTAAATACCACATGCCCAAACCCCCTGGCGAGGCAACAATCTCTTGCCGTACAAGCTTGCTGAAACGTTGCGTATCAGAATCTTCCTGCTTGATTGACATAACTATGGTCTCGCGCGAGGTCGAGGGTGTTGTAAGGAACGTGTATACCGTTGATAAGATTTCCGAAAACAGGGCGCGTTCCGGGTATATTCCGTGGTATGAAATGAGGTGGGAATCGACGATGGCTAAGCGTATGTCGAGAACTCGAATGCCAGAGTGAAGTTGTCTTTCGAGGGGGGTGCTTGGCGATTGACACTGGGCAATAGGCCATCCATAAAAAGCCATCCTATCGTCCTTGTCATAGTAGCATTTCACTCGCACATATAATTCAAGACATACGTGTCATGAGTTCCTGGTACATGTGGTCAGGTGAGTACGGGGAACACGAACAGCAGTTTTACCTGGAAGCATCAAAGATGATAGAGGGACAGCATCGGGGATGAGAGACAAGAAACAGGATGTATCTCGTCGAGGGAAAATAAGCAAACAATGATGTTTGCGAGACAACTAAAATCATATGGATTCAGGTGGGCCAGTGTTGTCTACGCCATTATCTCACCTTATTGCGATAAACTACCCATTCTAATCTGCTGGGACTTTGACGACTTTCCACCTCGCTGCAGCGTCGACATCGAGACGCATAGTAACAGACACAGGGCTTGTAGGACTCGCCTCATATTCCTTCGTCGCACTATCCCATGTACGTCGAGATACCTTGAGAAGAGAGCATTTCTGGGAGAATGATGTGCTCTTGGAATGGGCTCGGACGAGGAGAACGTGGTCTTGTTGTTTCGCGCCTCTGAAGGTACAATGTAGATCGTCCTGTGTCTGGTTTGAGATTGTGAGGTGCATATGCGTTAGTGGAGAGCACGAACTGACTGTTCGCTTGAACTTGGCAACCGTGGACAACGCTAGGCGTAACTCCCAGGTGCTGTGTAGATAGCACCTCACGTGATCTGCAACATGCATCGACCAGTCACCGGTCAGGGACTCGGAAGCTGGCAGGTCACGGATTTTGACTGGAATACTTAAACGAGCATAATTCAGTTGACAAATTTTCAAGAAACGAGTCTGATAAGTATTATATAGATATAAACATTGGGCCCTTGATGCAAATTTCTCGAGTAGCAGTGTCAAAAGCACTTTCAGCGTACTTAATCAGGGTTGTTGCGATTTTCGCCAGTCTTTCTCCTCGCATGCCTCTCGCCACTTCTTACCCTTATAAAGGACAGCTAGTGTCAGGATTTCCATTATTATCATAATGCCACCCCAGAGGGTGTACAAATAACCATCGCCAATGGCAACCTAACAAAAAGTTCAAACAATTCAAGTTGCATACAATTCAGCTAAACAAAAATTGAACACACCTGAATCGGAATAGCCACTTCAGTGGCAATGAACGCAAAGACGCAGCGAAATGCGCTATTTGTGGCAACAACCGTCGACGAACGGCCTGGGTTAGCATCCACAATGTATGCCAGCGTGCTTGCGTAGACCCATCTAGGTACACGTCAGTCGAGGTCTTGCATATCGTATGTAAACGTACGTCGAGAGGAATCCGGAGAGACAGAGCATAATACAGATTGCCGCGACATGGACGTGCTTTTCGCAAACCCAGGCATATCCAATTATAGCCGGTGGCAAGAAGCACATGGCGGGTCGGGTGCTGGCCAATCGCATCTGGATTGTTATGTCAAGATGCTTGTCGTACAGTTATAGGAACGTTGTCAACCTCGGCGTAGCCTTGGCCTCCATTCTCTTGCTTCAATCTGGCGAATGTTTGGTCAGACCAGCGGCCGCCAAGTAAGCACCCGCATATAGAGCCTTCGACGCCAGTCAGTCATTGTTAATCCAACAAATAAGGTCCTACCTATTCCATACGAGAGTAGAACTAGACCAATTTGGAGAGCGTCATAGCGGTAGTATTCAGATAACGTTCTCGAACAGGTATATGAAATACTGTAGCTGAATGCAAATATCAAACCTAGACATATACATGGCTCGTCAGGTCAGTATCGATTCGAACAACACTTACCTGAAGCAAATAATATTGCGAGATTATTGAAGCGTGTAAGAATCTTCAGAAGTGGAGGGAAGGGATTGACATCTGCAAGCGACACTTTGACATCTTTCATACATGAAGCAGGTGCAACGGTAGGACCATTCGCCTCGACGTTAAGATCCCCCGTTTGCGGCGGTGAAGCTATGTTTTCTAGTGCAGGTTGTGCGGGCTTGTCAGAGACAGAAAAAGTATGACTGTATTTGTCCAAGTGTTGGTGTTGTAGCTCCCCTTCCTTTGTCCTCATTTGCAGGATATTTTGATAAGTCAGACTACGTTCCTTCCTGAACGTATCTTTAAATAGGAAAACCAGAGCAAGGAGAACAACTCCGGCGCAAATAGTGATGAACCAGAAGATCGAGCGCCAGCCCAAGCCCTGTGTCAGCACACCACCCAATACTGGGCCCAACGCCGGCCCCAGGAGCGGAGCAGAATAATATATGCCCATTTTAGTGCCTCGTTCATGGGGTTCGTAGATATCTGCTAGTGTGGCTGCTGCAATTGACAGGAGCGCACTCGAGCTGATTATTGTAAGCAGTGACTCTGAGATTCAGTATAAATTCCTTACCCAGCAGCCTGAAGGGCTCTCATTCCAATCACCAGACCAATAGTTTTGGACACGGCGACGATAGCAGAGGCAGCCACGAATAGTGCTACAGATGATACATAGACAAACTTGGAAAAATATCAACAGTTTATTGTTATAAGACAGAGTGCTCGACAAACCTTACGTCCTTTTATTTCGCTGATGACGCTCCACAGAAGGCCAGGGACTCCCTGAACAAGAATAAAGACTGATAACGTCCAGCTTATCTCCGATGTAGACGCCCGCAGGTCACGCTGAATGTGGGCATTTGCAGCTGGGCACAATTTATTTCAGTCTTCTGACCACCCAGGAAGAGAACAGCCATACGGTTCTGTATGCTGACAGCTAACCCTGCGATCATGGAGCCAGCTGAAACAATAATTAAAATAGTAGTCTACGGCGAACGAGTGAGCCTTCTTTCAAAGTGAGTGACTGCCACCTACCTTGCGTGCATTGCACCATCTGAAAGGATCATCTTCCACAGCAGCATGTTCAATGTCTGTCTTGATTTCGTTATAGAAAGTGACGACTGGGCTTCCAACTTCAACTGCGATGCGAGGAGAATTTCGCACATGTCGGGTACCTTCTTCAGAGACCATCGCATGAACAGGGTGCAGGGTAAGCTGGGGGTCTAGCAGGTAACAGCGACAAATAGGTCAAACGCAAGCTTTTATATGAATCAAGTGAGGGCTCGGGTCTCGGCCTCAGGGAAGAAATGGCTGCGTGTGCTAATGATGGATGAGAGTGCGCGCTGATGAGTTAACCGGTCACGGTGGTGCCGGGGCACATGGGATCGGTTCGGCATAAAGGTGAAGACGCTGAAACTATCCATGGCAACGGATTGTGTGCGTGTGGTGCATGTTTCGTCAGCCATGAATATCCGTGGGGCAATTGCGTCAACCAACTCGGCACAGTACAGAATCTAAAAGGTTAGTCGCTTCAGGTAAACCTTCGATTCCGAAGCATGGAGAAGAAGTTCTATTTATGTGCACGGCCGCACAACCGCATCGGGAAATAGGCCAAGCGCGCGTCTATATGTAGACACCGGTTCATCACGTGACCTAGCGTGACATTTCAACAGAATTGCATATAACTCATTGTACACAAATTAAAACGCGAGTGAAATCTGTTCCATCATTATATATGTGCAGATATTCTGCAGCAAGCTGGGCATGTATTTTATCATCTAACTTAGAGAACTGGAGACGAGAAGGCATTATGTTGCACCACGCGTTAGCATCAGTCACAAATAGGTCACAAGGGTGAATTTACTACGAAAATGCCTCCTCATCATTCAATTGGCCAAAAATAAGGATTCTGAGTAGACCATTTTGATAATGTAGTACATATCCACGAGATAATGGAATAGTTCTAATTTGAAACAGAATAACGAGCCAAAATCATGTATTCCGTCCTCAAGTCACGGGATGAACCGGTAGGTCTATCTTCCCAGCTGAACGTTGAGCGCCGAGCGCTGAGCCTGAGTGAGTATATTATAGTCCTTATCACGCTAAAACGGCATAGTGAACACGATATGTCAGCAAAGATGTCGATACAAAAATGGGTAAGTTGAGATATAGAAAATTTAGTCGTGAGCGCGGCGTTTGCTATACAGATGAATTTCGCGTATGTGGCGGACAAGACAATCTCTCCTCATGAGCTTGCCACATCCATTCCAGGAGCAGTAAACACGACGATGTGAGGTTCCTCCAACATGCTTGCGCATATGAACGACGAGGGTGTCAGCAGACACGACATCATTGCAGGGGCCAGTTCGCCTGTGACCACCCGCAACGATCTCCTGTCGACACACCCACCGGTGTATCCAACATAAGATGGAAGGTTGGATCAGCCGAGGGCACCGAGATAACCTGTTGGGCGACGGGGTGCAGGGATCGCGGGGTGCAAGGATCCGCAAGAGCTTGCTCTGGAGCGACTTGCAACGCCTTTCGGCTGTGGGGTTCCTACATCATAGCAGGAGCGTATTAGGTCGCGGCACAGCGAAGTCAAGTGCTGATCACTCACAGCAGAACGGCCGCAGCGCACATAGCTTGTATCAGAAGTTCTTCCATGCCTGGTAATTTGACGCCGTCAGATATAGGGTAGCTTACAAAAAATACCATTATACACTGGCGCGGTCACAATTCGACGGAAGTGTGCTGGAGACATAAGGGCAGTGGCAATTTCGAAGTTTGCACTAAAAATAAGAACTTGTAAGAACAACAGCGGACCACGTAAAAATCACTGACTAGTTTAGAATTTGCCTTGTTTCATCCGATTTATTGAGAGGGGGTTCAGCGTCATCAGTAGAATGGGAGAAAACCGATGGCTCTCTAGGACATGCTGATGTGGGAATGGTCAGCAGTTTGCCGCGCATGTTTGCAGTCAGACAAGGAATATAGAAAGTAAGGAGACTGTAATTTGTCAATTTATATGCGAAGATGGCACTGTTACCAGAGAAGCACCATCAGGCGCCGACCTGCCAACTAAGAAGTGACTCGCAAAGTTCAATCGCCAATCATGGCGCAAGTTTCCGTATCGAGATCGGAATGGAGATGGCCATATAGATGAGGGTAGCTGTGACACAATCGATGTAAATTCTAGTCCAGAAACTGATTGAAAAATGGCAGTAACCAGTGACTGGGTGAAGGTGCGCTTGGGCAGGAGAGTTTGAGACGTCTAAGGGCCATCGTTGGTCCATGGCAAGCGGTATGAAAGTACCCGAAAAGGCGCAATATCCGAGTAGAAGAATTTTGAAGAGTAAAACACCATTCGGGGCAATGATATATGTGGGGTCGATAGGTCATTGAGTAAACGTGGTGATAAGCTTCGCCCTTATTCGCGGCGTTTTAAGCGGGAAATGAGCACGATACAATTCACTATGATCACTGATTGGACAGGTGCTAGTAGCATCAGGGGTTGATCCTTCGTGGTGGCACGTAACCAGTGACTGGCACGTTATCCTGGCGCGGGGCCAGTCGCCAGGATGGAATGAATTATACGACTATCCGTTGAGGCTATCCTTCCAATGGCCACCAGATTTTTAAATATCGAAGGCGGAGCCTGGCAAGTACAGAAATGTGTCCAATTGATAATCGGGCACGTGGAAGACATAAGGAAAACATAAGGTGAATGGCAGAAAGATGGCGACAACAAAAGCACTTACATACACTTACGTAAAGACTATGTTCTCTTTTTTTTTGCACTGAACTTTATGTAGCACTTTACATAAGTTAGATTCCGTGAATCAAGAAGTGGTTACATACTCTGGCAACCGACCACCATCATGGCCAATACCACTGTCAAGGGTGCAATTGCCATCCATGGCCAAAACCCTCAGGCGAGTATTTGCGGTACACGTTTTGATGATAGCTGACAATAGCATAGTTTCTAGTCGAGACCGTTATCCGCAATCGAATATGGGAATCAAATTATTGGAAGGAGCATTGCTTCGCTTTGACTGGTGTGTCTGCCACGTTTTCTAAGACGTCCAACTCACCCTTTTCAATATAGCGGAGTCTCTTATTGACCAGGCTATAGCGCTTAGGTGCATTGGGGGTGTTTTATGGCAATCAACGCCCTACAGAGTTCCTGTGCTTGCTCCTGAAATTGCTCCAACTCCAACCGGAAAAGGAGATATTGATAGAATATCTACAGGCAGACGAGTTCAAGTGAGCATTATCATATGTGCCGCCTGCTGATTGCTGATGGATGTGCCTAGATATATGAGGGCATTAGCCGCCATGTACATACGAATGACCTTCAGTGCAGTGGAAGTGTACGAGCTTCTTGAACCATTAATGAAGGACTTTAGAAAGCTTCGATACCGCGACATGGGTATGTCGATCTTCATTTTTTTTTCGTTGGTATGCGTCTTACACCCTGACAGCAGGGTATTCACTAACTCATTTTGATGAATTCATATATTCGCTCCTCACTGAGGAACGAGTCTGTGACATCATTCTTCCCCGTAAAGCCAAGCGCTCGATACTTGAAGAGAACGGCGAGATTGGCCCTCGGAAGAGTCGCTTGCTTGATGCTATGGAAGGCAAGAGTGAACATGGTAGTGACAGGAGTCGTAGTTCCAGTCGAAGTAGGAGTAGGAGCCCCAGTAAGAGCCCATACCGGTCACGGAGCCCCAGCGTTAGTCGGAGCAGAAGTCGATCTCCGTCAGAGAACGGTCGATACGTATCACGAAGTCCTTCTCGTTCTCCATCTCGTTCGCCCGACCGTTCTCGCAGTGGAAGTATGTCTCCAGATAGGATGAACATCGAACCCATGAATGTATTATAGTCTACCTAGCATATCTACACCTTTTTGAGGCCCTTAGTATCGAAAGTCTGGTCCTTGAAAGAGAGCAACTGCTTAGACAGTTCCTTCCATCGCTCCTCCACTTTTGGGTTTTTCACAATAGCTTCAGGAGAAAGATATCCTCGGTTGCGCCAGTTAGTGTACCACACTTGAAGACATAACTTTCAGAAATAATCAAAGTCAAGGGAGGGAGAGACTCACAAATGTCCGTGCGACGAGTTGGTGCTGCTGAAATACGATCTGCACGGCCTTTGACACAATCACGAAGAGCCAATGGGTTGTAGTATTGGCAGAAGACACTTCCTCCAACGGACTCGACCGCTTTGATGGCACTTTGAGATGCACGGGAAGGAGCAATATGAATGGGCGTTTTCAAAAATGGAGCATTCTACGTAACGGTGAGTTGTACTAGAACGATGTCCGAGAATAGAAACATACGTCGCCCAGAAGTTTAATTCCATCGTGTACATTATGAATGCATCCGCTCAACAGCAATTCGCGGGCTGTGATAGGGTTCTCAGGCGATGATTGTAGTCGACCTTGGTCGATCCAATACTGTATCCGGTCCAGGTTAATGGGCGCGTACACCTTCCGGTTGCTTAACGGACCTGTCAGATGGTTATAAAACTAGTTAGAATAGAGAGCACTCACGGATTTACAAAGCCTTTCTTCGGGAACCTCTTCGTAATCGGTGTCTGACCACCCTCGAATCCAGCTTTCGGTTTGCCATTACCTGCGCGAGCCTTCTGGCCCTTGTGACCTCGTCCGGACGTTCCTCCGCGACCAGAGCCTTGACCTCTACCAAGGCGTTTTTGCTGCCGAATAAGGCATTAGAAAATGTCGAATCAGAAACGATGACAATGCCAACCGCGTGCTGTGAGTTTGGTCCGGGCGAAAGATTCGAAAGTGTTATTCGAGCCGTCCTTGAGCGGAATACAGACGACATGTCCGCTAAAAGTAGAAGTCTAAGCAGTGGTTGTCTCTCGAAAATTCCCTGGCTCCCACGTGCATGCTTATGGCATGCATGAGACATTTGCCCTGTGGTTATACCTTCATGTTCATGTTCTTTTCGTTTATTCGTCCTCCCACAGGCTTCGACTTTTGTCGACATTTCTCTTTGCTTTTCTGCGTTCGTAGTGCCCAATTCTTGGCCCGCGGTTATTACACTTGTGCATCTTGGGTACTTTGCTGAGTCTTGCCATTCGCAGTTCGAAATGGATATTTCTGCACAAGCGGCGCGCGTCTGTTATGTCCCGCGTGCTCGATGAGGCTTAATGCCCTCCTCATGCCGTTGACCATGCTATTGATTCATATTTATTGTCCCGAATTGCATCCACATGTCTACGCAACCGCGACCACTTTCTGCTCCAGTCCACGTTGTGTTTGCACCCCGCTTCCTGTGTACGTTGCGGTTCAATTGAATGCCGTGCCATTGTTACGTTTGATGGTTCCTGTCTTTGCATTAATGTTGACGGGCAGGTACAGGTGTTTGGACGCCCACACTTCGAATTTGAAAGATACAACATTGCACTGTCTTTAGTCGCTATTTCCCTCTCTCACTTGTTCACATGCCCTCTGCTGCTTATTGTGCGGCTGTGTTACAACGCGATGATCTTCTGTGGGTCCACCATTCCTCGGACTACTCCACAAATTGTATGCAGCGTCTGCATTTGGTGATTGTGAAGGAGACCGCTTGCACTTTTGTCCGGAAGACTGTACGATGACATGAAATCAGCCGCCCTTGATGCCATCTTGCATCATTTCTCCGCTCCTCGTGCACTGCGGAGCTCGTTTCATAACGTTCGTTACACGATCATTTGTTATTTGAGCAACTGATTGATGCTTCTTCACTCAAGTACTCGACACTCAACTCGTGTTTAAAGCTAAAGTTGTGTGGGGCCATGATCGCAAGCTCATTTTTGCGACGTTTATGGCATCTGATCGCCACCACCTTACGTGCTCCTCCTCTTCTGGATACACTCCGAGTCGGCGAGCAGAGAATGGGCAATTTGCGGGGCAGTGAAATTAGTGACCTTGAGTAATAATGAGTTTTGTGCAGAACATGCCTTTAAAACATTGCGCTGACGCCGTTATCAATAGTCTACTATGGAAAGCCAGGCAATTTTCGAAGCCGCTTTCGTTACGTGCGTTATTAAAGATGGCAAGAGCTTCTAGGAGACTCTTAACACCGTTTTTACTTGTCCTGACTCCCATGATAAGTGGGGCCGGGAAAGGAGGCATAATCCGCTGTGATCATGTCTAATTAGGCAACTGCACGGATAAACTCCTGGGTGTCAGCACTACTACCTGCACCCATACCCTCGAAGTGGGTCCGCGTTTTTGCACGGATGGATGGGTAAACAATCACACAGCAACCCGATATAGATTGAGTGGACAACCGATTGGGAAATATGAGATATTGGATCCAATAGGATGTAGCACCGCCAACAATAATCGCAATCATGTCCATGCGGTGCGTCTCGTCGATCTGCAATCAAGTTGAGAGCAAAGCGATAGGGGAGGATAAGCAGACCATTTACCGCCTTCTTGGACCCAATTGGCCCACAACGTACTGCTCTCCAGGTTGCTTGAAGTCCATGAGAAGGTGTTCGACTCCCATTCTTTCCGGGACTGGGACTTTGTTCGTGATCACGTCCATTCCAGTGCATACTTGCATGGAGTCAGCGTCACGGTTGATGATCCTCGCGTCTCCACCCTGCATTCCCTGAGCAAGCTTCAGAGCCAGCTCGACAGACAGCTTGGACTTTCCGACGCCCGTAGTCCCACAAATCGTGGTTATATTGGCCTGAGAGTCGACAGCAGATCTCGGGCGTCGAAGGCCATTACTGTCTATAGTGTGTCAGCCGAATATGTGTAGCAAAGCCCGCTATCATCATTTTTGAAGTTCTAGTGTTGTTGGCAGGACTCGGGTGGAGTTTTTCCAGGTGTTCCGTACCACTGGTACCTTTCCTTTGCGTGAGTTCTGCCGTGGACCGGGTATCCGAAACTCGCGAAGATGTAATTTAGATATGACAACACAATTTGAATTAGGTTTAATTCAATAGAATATGAAAACCGACGTCCCTGCTAAGCACGCCCCCTCGCGTCCGAGTAACTGATCAACGACAATTTCGAACGTCTGGAGCGAGTTGACATCAGCTCAAATCGTTACTACTGGAAATGCAAACATTGAGGCGACACTGATATATAACTGCATGGTGATCAATGAACCGATTTACGTAGAATCCTTGCAATATAGACGTCCAGAGAATGATGGAATTGAAGTCCGCGCGGTACAAACTGAGTGTCGGATATTGGGTGTGAGTGAGCCCCGCGGATGACTCGGATATTGCAATTAATGACAATGTCATTATGGTTGTCAAGGATTGGACCGGTGCGGCGGCCCCAGTCAAGGTCCTCAAGTCACGCCCAGCTACATCACAGGAAAATCATGTTGTGACCCTTGAGGAGACGACTCACGCACTAGAAGGGACCCGCGCTGCATTCAAAGTGTCCGAGGAGTCAGGACAGGACTGCTTGCTTGCGCAGTATCATCCGCGTCGCGCGCGCTGGTGCTCGATCGTAACGGTGCTTGCGCGCCGAGTCCCCGACTCCGACAACTTGTGTCAGGACCTGTTACGCCCAGGTATCCCATGCTTGACCGGGTGTTTGCCACCCTTTGCGCAGCTTGGTCAGTAGGAGTAGAGCCTTCGGGCGTTGTCGTATGTAGCATTCATCGTTAGGTTGAGGCCTGTGAGTCTGTGACACGAGCTTCCGTCTGCCAGAGGCAAGCACATTGTCAGCCGCGCCAGTCCACCGGTAAGCGGGATCGGTGTAGAAGGTGTTGTGACGAGCGACGAAGTTACCCTCGTCGACTGTGCTAGAATATGGATGGAAAAGATGTAGGCACGGGATAAGCAGGTGCATGGATACTGACCCCATGACATGAATGAGTTAGGATGCACACCATACGATCGAGCGAGCCGGATGCACCGAATGCTGCCAGGTCTTGATCCAGCACTTAACCCTCGAATTACGTTTCCCCTCGTAAAAACTGTATGCTGTCCTAGAATCACATATTTCTTCGTCACGGTTCGTGTGATGCCTTGATCAACATGATCCTCGCCTTATTTGACAAACCAGTCAAGAAGTTGCAGTACAGATCGGTGAACGTTGCCTCTGTCGCAGGAAAAGGTAGGGCGACTGTGCGTCCCAGTTGTCCCAATCGAGAACATTTCCGCAGATTTGAGTGGTCAGCAATCATTGCGAAGACGGGGAGAAAGAGCAAGTACCTCATTATATCACCTGAAGAGATTTTAACCAACACTCCACACAGCCTCAGCACTTTACAGTGCGTCAGGGATGGTCTGTATAGATTCTCGATCGAGGAAAACGTGACTATAATCTGACCAGTATCTGATATTTGAATCTGCATTCCAGATCGCCTCCTTGTATTTCGCCTGCAAGATGAGCGTGATATTTGCTTTGAGGTGTCTCGCGAACTACCACTTCTCGTCTGCAAAATATCAGTTCGTACGACGGACAGCTTTCACAAACACTCACACCAGGTTGCATCAAGTGAAGCATTGGCAACTGTATCAGCTTGGCTCGTTTGGGTAAGAGTCCTAAATTTTGCTACTCAGA
The DNA here is from genome assembly GCF_016647625.1 of Suillus subalutaceus. Lineage (NCBI taxonomy): Eukaryota > Fungi > Basidiomycota > Agaricomycetes > Boletales > Suillaceae > Suillus > Suillus subalutaceus. The sequence continues at coordinate 61,210 of NW_024540439.1, forward strand.
TGCAGCTTTGCCAACGAGGGCATACACTTCTGGTCGAATGCCAATAAATGTGGTCAAAACATTGGCTGATTCTGCTAAGACGCAATGACAGCGCACATTAACTGAAGGATCTAACCTGAAAATGATACACATACCTGAGGACTCCGTCCTCCTTCGAACGAAAGGTAGAATGGACAGGGAGCTGGGTACCTGCCTTGACAGACTGACACATCGAGATGACGAGCGCCTTCATGCAAATGTCCGAACGAACGGCATGAGGTCACAAATGAGTCTAAGACATTTACACAAACCAGCAGGAACAATGGCGCTCGCAGAAACCGGTCCTGAGAGAGATATGAAAGATGGAATCGACTTTTCATAGATTGGGAAAAGTTCTGGAGATTGATGACGAGGCAGGCCGCAGAAGGACCCGAATCGTTCAAGATAAGTCTGATCTGAATCATGCTTCCAATAGCATAATCCTGCGAATGAAAAAGGCCCACCTCGCTGTTCCACAAATGAAGCCAAACGTCAAACTGCATTTCGCAGCCCGTTCCTCGTCCCTCGCTAATACCAATCTGCCAGGTCTGGCGACAGCCTGTTCTGAGCCCAAATTGGCACCACACGCATAATCGGGATGATCAGAGTCTGATTTAAGGGACATTGCACAGTGATGTACACACCTAGAACCTAGTAGTTGTGAACAAAGGCATGTGAGTTTAATGGGCACAGCTTTGCATACGTGCTGACTGACGCACGGGAATTGGTATTCAACAGCCAATTGAAGGCTTCCACACTCAGCTGTTCAAGTTGTTGGAATTTTGCCAACCGGTTTGACAAAAGTGGTGGTGCCTCGACAGAACTCACGCGAAAGGAAGGTGGCAGAGCCTGGCGGAACTGGAGGGTACTCAAGACTGACATGGTTGAGTCAGCCTCGCTGGCTGACTGCATGCTAGAACTTCTTCGCTGCGCCAAGAAGATGTTCCAGTTGACTAAGCGAAGTTGCGAACAGGACTACTGTGTTGGCTTTTGGCTGCAGGTGAGATTGAAAAAAATCTCAGATGACCTGCAGGTTTATGATAAGCAAGTTACATTCGCTGGCAGTTAGTAGGCGGACAGCTTTTCTTGGTGGAAAAACCTTCCAATCAAATCCGGTGACCCACTCGAGGTCTTTGCTGTGACAATCCTACTAGGCCTCTCAATTGTAGGGCATGCAGACGAAGTAGCGCGCACATTCTCTGATCGGATGACAGAGGCGGACGAATGTCATGACGATGATCGTTAGGAATGTCGTACTAGTCTGCGCCTAGAGTTTTGCCAATTACAACTGGCAGAATTGGTCGGGGATCAAAACAAACTCACGCCTAAGCTGCTTGATCCGGTTCTCAAGATCTCAAGGTATCCCCATATCGATCAGATCGCCGTCTAGGAGCGGAGAAGCATATTAACGCTCAAATCACGCCTTGAGAGCAGGTCACAGCCAGGTGCAGATAGGATACTTTAGCGTAGTCTACATTTTTTACTAAAAAAAACTTCTTAAATCAGTCGAACTTCATTGGTTTTCAAGAAAATCGTCCATTTAGGGGTTTGTGGCTTATATAAGCGTTACACTTTGCTGGCGGGCGCAGTGGCCAACGTGCCTTAACACAACATATCTCTTGAATCGGCCGTGCTACACAGGCCTTGCACGCGGTGAATATTTGCATTTCCAGAAGTAGCGGTTTAGGCTGATCTCAACTCGTCACAGGCGTTCAAAATACTATTCTCGATCAGTGATGCGAGGGGGCGTCTTCCAGCATGCGCCATCTTACTTTAGGGACGTCGGTTTTCATGTTCTATGCAATCCAAACCAAATTCAAACTGTCTTATCAGGTCTGAATTACATCTCCGCGAGTTTTGGATACCCTGGAGTTCTGCCAGACTCCAGTGCAAGTTCTGCCGCAAACCAGGCACAACCAGTTTTACCACTAGTCCGGTTTGCAAAATTGCCGAATTTTGCCAACAACATTAGAAAAATGATGGTAGCTGGCTTTGCCACGTAAGCTTGCATTATGGCTTATATTCGGCTGACACACGATAGATAACAGCCTTCGACGCTGGAGATCTCCCGCTTCTGCCTCAGAAATGTCAACTCTCAAACCAATAATCACGATTTGTGGGACTACGGGCGTCGGAAAGTCCAAACTGTCCATCGAGCTGGCTCTGAAGCTTGCTCAGGGAATGCACGGGTGGAAAGGCGCGAGGATCATCAACGCTGACTCTATGCAAGTATACACCGGAATGGACGTGATCACGAACAAAGTCCCAGTCGCGGAAAGAATGGGAGTCGAGCACCTTCTCATGGACTTCAAGCAGCCTGGGGAGCAGTACGTAGTGGGCCAATGGGTCCAAGACGCTATCAAGGCGGTAAATGCTCTGCTTGTCTTCCCTGTCGCTTTACTCTCAACTTGATTGCAGATCGACGAGACGCACCGCATGGATATGATTCCGATTATTGTTGGCGGTACATCCTATTGGATCCAACATCTCATATTTCCGAATCGGTTGCCCACTCCAGGGCAATCTTTATCTGATTCTGTCGCACAGTCCATTGCCAACTTACCTCCCGAACTCCTTGAGCTATTCAATGCGCTTCCAGAGCATCCTCCATCTGCAGCATCTCACCCTCAGGATGCGCTGTTGCTGCACAACCTTCTCACTGCGCTCGACGAACCAGTTGCTCAGCGATGGCATTGGAGAGATACACGCAAAGTCATGGGAAGCCTTCGTGTAATCAAAGACACTGGGAAGGCCCCGAGCGAAATTATCATCGAGCAGTCTAAAACTGCGTTGATTCCAAGGTTTGAATTCTCCTATTAGTGGTGTGGTATTTTCACCAAAGTAGCGTAGGTATCGAACTCTGTGTTTCTGGGTATATGCCGAGCCTTCTATCTTGAACGAGCGCTTGGACGCAAGGGTAGATGATATGATCAAGGTCAATAAGGTCTTAATCGGTCGACTGCATACTAACAGGCTCGTTCAGGAAGGGCTGTTGAATGAAATCAAAGAACTCCGAGCGATCGCTTCCTCCCCCGCACGCAGTTCGCCTGATGCAGTGGAAAAAAAACCTGCAGTGGTCACAGGACCGTCCGACGAATCAGCTGCAAAGCAGACTGATTATACTGTCGGTATATATCAGTCTATTGGTGAATTTTGTCAACTTTTTTTTACAACACCAACTTACAACACCTAGGATACAAAGAGTTTCACGATTATCTCGCTTCTCCAGAGCCCTCCGAGAAGCTTTTTGCGTCCGCCGTGGAGCAAATGAAGTACGGAACGAGGCAATACGCTAAGCGTCAGATACGGTGGTTAAAGAACAAGCTTCTTCCTGCTATCTATAGCGCGAATGGCGGTAGTGATCATGCGGCAGCCCTCCTCCCTGTTTACCTTCTAGACGCCACTGGTAAGTTTACTATCTTTGCATATCAAATCTCAGGTGGGGTGATTTATTCCCGGCAGAACTCGGCGACCAGTGGACATCTTGTGTTCTCAACCAAGGTGAACGTATCACTGAAGGTATATACTCTCTGTCTACCTCGCGCTTGCACTGATAGATCCTGACAGCTTTCCTCGGCAATGAGACATTACTCGATCCCCTATCGTTGTCTGAAAGAGCGCGGGAGATGCTAACGATCGACGTCAAACCTACGAGGTATTTCCATCCTGTTTTGGCATCCTCAATATTTTAGCCAACAACTTGGTAGTCCTACAGAAATATTGCGGGCGCGTAAGAAGGTCGTGTGCCCTGCATGTACCCTTGATCCATCACAGCCCTTCATGGTCGAAGCTGGCTCTCAGTGGGAAGCCCACCGACGCTCCCGTACTCATAGAAGACATGCCTCGAGAGATAAGAAAATGCATGGACAGTCGGTCACCCGGCGCGCTACCGTCCATAGCGACATTCCCAGCAAGGTTGACGCTGAAGATCAGCAAGACCAGCAAGATCAGCATCGTTCTATCGTATAGACGAGGTCTACTTTCTTACGCACAGTTCGTCATTCCTTCCGGCATTGATTTACCGATAAGCATCATCGTTTTTGAATATCACTTTCGGGAGCTCTTTTCGTTTCAAGCGGTTATACTCCCGGTAGTTCCTGTTTGCTTATTTATCCCACGCAATGATCTTTGGAGGAGGCGGGCTAATTTTCCTCCTGCGCCGAGGTTATTATCGATGGGTTCGTCCAGAACGACTTATATTGCGTATCCACGATGCACTGATATGACCAAATATTACTATGAGGCTAGCGGAGCAGTCTCCCTGTCTTGTTTTCTTGAAACATCTTCTCATCTAGTTTTATCTGGAGCAATGTTGGGTACGGGAAGCCAAAGAAGCACGCCTGAATGAGTGAACGTTGTGAATTGAGTAGTAGTTGTATCGACGGACAAACGTTGTGCTGTAGTTTCGTGAAAAATTGTGGTTGAGTGCGATGTTGATGTCGTCGTCCCACATCTCGCTTGCCACTACTGTCACAGCACCCTCAGCGAGTGCTGCGACCATTGCCCCTCATTACCTTAACTGCTCCTTTCGAATCCACTTTCAGAGGCGGAACCAGTGACGGCTTCCTGTAACCCGACTTTCTCTTCACTTTTCAATCATGACTTCCATGGCGGATGTTCCGGTGTACATGTTACCTGGAGTACCGGTGGTGCAACCACCTCATCTCGAGGGTCTTTCAGATCCGTCTCTTTCAACTGAAATTTTACCAGGTCCACCTTCCCTGCTGTCTGTTCAGCAGGCTGCGCACAAGCGCGACCCAAAGAAACCAGGAGCTTTTGTGTCATATCTCCCAGCATCTGATCCAGGCACCACCTACTCTGGATTAATGGCTTCCACTGCCCTCAGTACCACAGATGCTGAAGGGCAACGGCGCAAACGTGCTAGGGTCGACAAAGGGTAAGTCATCGTATTCCATCTGGTTCCAACGCTAATCATCTCTGCTGTTGTGCTGCAAAAACGATCCACCCTCGTCCCCCTTCAAAATTTGCCACGTCGCTGTTCGCTTATCCTCAAAAAAGAACCGCAAATGGGAGGGCTCAACGTGCATCTGCTCGCAACTTGAATAGCAGTGCTATTCCTCCCTCGGATCTCATTGTCGCTGAAGCATCTTCTCGCCAGCCCAGTATACCCGCACTCCAAGACTCCGACCCTTTTCTGATAAACCATGACTTTGACGAGCTTTCAATTTCTCGAGCCACCTCCGCTCCCGCTCTCGATGAACCCTTGCCGCCCCAGCTGCCTCCTCCAGTCGTATCAAATGGAAGAGGAAGACCGAGAAAAGACAAAGGAAAAGGAAAAGAGACTGAGAAACACTCTGTAAAGATAAAGGAGGAGCCAATGACCACGTACTCGCTCTCTCCTGACCCTTCACTTCCACTGGTGCGCATTTGGTCCCTTACTTACGATCATACCCCTCATTGCTGTGTCGTTTAGTTGAACGAGGATCACTGCTCATCCTGTCGGTCATTGGGAGCTCTGGTATATTGTGATGGATGTCCACGAGCCTTTCATCTCTGGTGCCTGGACCCACCAATGGAAACCATGGACTTGCCGGAACTCGGCGAAAGGTGGTTTTGTCCTGGTTGCACGATTCGGAAGGTGTGTTTGTTCCATTGCTAGGACTTTGTACAAAGATTTCATCCCATGCTACAACAGCGTCCACCGATTAAACCCCCTCCTTCCTTCATGTCGCCCCTCATTCATCAAGCACAGACAAACATTCCGAAGGAATTCCAGCTTCCAGAAGATGTTAGAGGTTTCTTCAAGGACGGTATGTCTCTTCATGGCCGGTTTTTTGTCAATAGTCTCATTGTCGATGAACTAGTTGCTACTGGTTCCAATGGGTGTTACATTGATAGCTCAGAGATCAAACCACCTCGCCTGAAGTGAGAGTGAAATTCCACATGTCTCCATTCGTTACTCAATGCTTGTAGCCGCCATGGTCAGCTCGAGGAACGTGAACCTTACCGTCTCAAGGACAAGAACGGTGTCCCTGTACTTTGCTTTCGTTGCGGAACATCTACCCTTCCCAGTGTTGTTGATGTATCTGCTCCACCATCAAAGCGTTCCAGGAGGTCAACCTCGTCCTCCCATAGTGCCACTCCCGAAGTTTGGAGAAGCATGGTGTCCTGCGATTACTGCAGTCTTCATTGGCATTTAGATTGTCTCGACCCGCCTCTCGTGGCTATGCCTCCGTTCAATAAGAAGTGGATGTGTCCCAACCACGCAGATCACGTTTTGGTAAGTTCTCACAGTCCTTTGGTTGGGCTTGCACGATTCACTGTGCTCTCAGCAACCCAAGCGTCGCGTTCCCAAACAAAATCCACCCATGATAGACATCACAAAACCGCGCCAGTTCAATAATGGCAACATCGACATCGTCCACCCACAGGGCACTTCGATGGCAGAGAAGTTAGTCCTTGATGAAATCCTTATCAATGGCCGAAGATATAGGGTTCCGGAGAAAGTGATCATGCTCGATTTCTGGAATAAGATCAGCAAGGATCAGCATCTTGATCAAAGGTATGTGTGTAGCATTGATGGGTAACGGTCGTTAATGCGGGAATAGGCCACCGGTGTCCGCGATGTCTTCGCCTCTCACGTCCCTGAGCTCTTTGGACGATTTTGATGAAAGCATTGGCACATTACCAGAAGGTCCTCTTATCTCACGAGATGAATTGCATGCTGCTCAGGTAAGAACCGTTTGAGGGGTTCCATCATCACACCATTTCAGGGTTAACACGGTTTATAGGCATTGTGCAATTTCCAGCGAATGCTGACCATACAAACAGAGCAGAGACATGCTCCTATCGGTAGTTCAAGGAATCTCGTTGATTCCAGTACGCAAACGGAAGCAGAGTTACCACCTGCGATACCTTTACCCCCGCAGGTGGAGGCATTGAGAGCGTCTACTAACAAGGTATGTTGATTGATCGCCTGCATATTTGTGTCACTGAGGAAGGTTCTTGCAGCGCAAAGCACCTATGAAGTCCGCTCTCCTTGCGGCTGAGAATGGTTCCGCCGCCAAGTTGTCAGTACAAACTCCTCTTGACCAGTCGGCTCCGGTGCGGCCCAAGAGGGCGCGAACTACGGTGAAACAGGAGGCGGAGGAAATCAATTTACGTCTGCCTGATAACTCCGAGAAGCAAGTAGAGGCTGTGAGTGCTATGGATTTCTTCGGGCCTGTCACTTACGTGTGTATGCTCCCGAATTTTGTAGCAAGGGAAGTCCACGAGGATTACTCGCCAACGCCGGAAGGCCAGACCATCGGAAACAGCAAAGGATGAGGGTGCATTCGTGGCAAGTGCCCAGGCCCCTACGCCGGCATCTAATTCCATGATCCGATCTGTGGGTCCTGATACTTCTGACTTGAGTAGTGCTTCGATATTGCCCACCTCCAATCCTCACAAAGTCAATACACCTATTACTCCCAAGGCCTCAGTCACAATCACACAGTCTACCCAGTCTGCTACTCCAACGTTGAAGATACGATTACCGCGACTGAGTGCTGTCAGCGCTGCAGTACATTCGAATGCTGCACCACCCGTGACGGCACCTGCACACACTGCAGCAAGTTCCAAAGAACAACCTCGCCCGAAGCGCCGGTTACGACGACAGACTTCTGACACTGCTACTGTCTCATTAAGCGGCACGTCTTCATCTGCAACTGACGGTGGTGACGATTTTGAGCCAAACAAACCCAGTAAGGTTTTCATTTCTTGCTATCCATCTAAATTTTAATGTAGGATTTCCAGGAGCTAAGCCACCCAAGAGAATGCGTGGATGAGTTCCATGGACTACATGTTGCACGTTGACATGCAGTACAAAAAGGATGGGGTGTAGAAGATTATATATATCTTGTCACATCGAAGGTTAACATAAATCTTGATAATAGGGTGTTTGTTTTGTTTGGCTATGTTAGGAACCCATTGAAAAGATGAACCATATAGGCACCCACTTCCGACTGATCAATTGACAGTATGGTGTTATAAAGTACTCATCGTCCAGTATTGCAGTGCGGTTATCTTGTTATTCTACCACACCCGGGCTTCGACGTTGATGATGATCCACTTTCCTTTGTTATGGCTTGTGCTCGAGAATCACAGCAAATATTGATGTGACCTGTTGACATAGCACCTGCAATGACCATTGGTTTGCATAGTGCAGTTTTGCTTATGGTTCAGTTGCCTCTATTCTTGAGCATGTACTGACTCGCTGTTTTTTACCCTATAGTCACCTACATATACAAATAGCATTCCTTCACCGCCGATCTGGGGCCCGTTATCGTGTCGTTTGCATCACCAGTTCACTTCGAAAATGACACCCGTTGAACACCATCTTTTTACTTGTTGCTTTGGTTTCCGTCAGGAAGTTATTGTGAACCCTGATAACATTACCATCTCGGCCGAAAGATCCTTCGAGCTATGCCGTGTTCATCGCCATATATGCATGACATACGACGCCCGTGTCGCAACTTTCCAAGGGGCTCGGCAAATGGTCGATCAAGGCAATTATCGTATGCCTTCTCGCGATGCTCTCAGCCGATGGGCCTGCAATGGATCTGCAATCCTTCGGTATTCAAATTACGTATATTCATTCTCTTTGCAAGAGGGTGATTTTTCATCCAACTTTGGAACCGCCGACATTTTTTTGACCAGTTATGTTATGCGTGCTATATCTACTGGACTGTCATTGTTCAACCAAAGTACTGGTCTGTCTTTTTACCTGGCTCGATAATGTCGCCGCCAGTTGTTCAGTACGTTGTTCCCAAGGGGCCTACCATACTTGCAGGTCGCGAGTCCGTTGATCTTCCGGGTTACGACCTATGGCTGCACTTTGTGAGTTTCACTCAGCCGCTTGGTTCTCAGTCCCTCTAATAAGGGGAACGTTTTTAGGTGGACAACGTCCATGCATTCGAGGGGTCCATTGACATCGAGCGTTTTCACGACGCCCTGGCAAGCACTTTGCAGATGTACCCTCATGCTGCGGGGAAACTGTGCACGACCGGCGGTCGTTGGTTTGTAGGTATTACGGAGCTTTGCATGACCGGCCGAGACTCAAAGACTTCAGATCCAGCTGACAAATTCCGGACTGGCTGTAGAAGCCGAGGATCGCAAGGAAGAGTTGTCCACTTCTTTTATTCAAGGAGACTGGGTCATTCAAGACGACCTTTCTCCCTTGCTCAGTCAACTACCGGCAGATGCTATCATTGTCAATGGTAGTGCTTCTTTGGTTCGTTTCAAGATAACAACGTTCAAGGATAGGACATGTCTTGCGGTATCCTGGCACCACACTCTCGGTAGGTCTTTTACATAACTTATGAATCATTTTCTCATGAGGGTCGGAAATGGCAGGAGATGCGGTAGCGCTTTGTCGGTTCATGCAGACATTATCCCTGTTCTATCAAAGGGTCGAGCCAGATTTCTCTCCTCCAACTTTCGACAAACACCAGTACCGAACCCCGGAGCCATCTACGTCCTCGGACGTTCTTCCACTGATGCCTCATCTGTGGGCCTCTTACCCTTTCGATGAGCTCGAGGCCAAATATGCTGATGCCTGCGAGGATCTGAGAAACCTAAGATGGAGATTTCATGAACATCATCTTCATGCACTCCACTCCATGCTCAGTGTCAATGGGGAGGGCTATCTTTCGTGGCACGATTGCCTCACAGCATATATCGTCACTCTGTTGAATCGTTCTATGCCTAGGCCCATTCGCATGGTCACGAATGTCGCTAATGTGAGGTTTTCTGTAAACATTCCAGATTGTTTCTGACCGCCAGACGCTGCAGTTTCGGCGTGTTGAAGCTCACTATATCGCAAGCAATGTTGCAGGGAATGTTATCCAGAATGTCTGTGGCACATTCTACGCAGCGAGTGTTTATTCATCCGCCCATAGATCCCGACCGGAACCCTGCCATCTCATATGCGAGGTATCGCCATTGCCGTGCGGGAATCGATCGATCGTTGCCGTGACCGGATGTTCCTCGAGGATTGGATGGCTGTGGCAAGCGATATCATGCTAACGACTGCCAATGCTGGGAAATCTTTCTTCTTTGCTTCGCGCCCTGGCGTGATGACAATCAACTCTAATGTTGCGTATGAGTTTTCTGGGTCTTTCTTAAACACACAATCCTCACTGTTCACTTGGCAGGATTGATTGGTGTGACGCTCACTTCGGATTTCCTGATTCTTCCAGTTTTTTCACAACTGGGAGTTTGAAGTTCTATTTTCGGCCCTTCAAATCGAACCCTACGCTATGCGATGGCACTTGGCGACCTCGAAAAGGCTCGGTAGACGTTTCTATGGGTGTTCCGAGAGTACTGAAGGCTAAGCTTTTGGACCGCCTAGCATTGGATTTTGAGACCATCCTTTATCGGTCACCATGGGACACCGAGCTGTGAATGGATGCTAATGCCCAGCCAGGAGTGAATATTATGTATGCGCCAACATATCGTTGCGCGCTGTATATGACCCTTGTTCATTACAAAGGAAGCACTTGTACACGATATTGGCACTATCTTGTTCTTCGCTCGTTGACGAATTGAAAAAAAAATCACGCCATGAGAAAAGGGTCTGTTCTGAAATCCAGAGCGGTCCTTGAGAGTCAGTCCTTGGAGTCACTACTGAAATAATTATAGCGCCAGCATTGCATGCGTCCGAGTGCCGGATCCCTTATCGCTTAACATTCGTTCCTTGTTCATTCCATCTATATTTAACCAATAGTCTGACATCATCTTATCATTGTGATGAGTGCACCTTTGGAGAATCTTGTTAAAGAGTGGCTTCGCCTCGATCCAGTGCGTGCCAGAGGCTGCTACTTAGGATGATGTTGCTCACAGTTACCCTAGAATGAATCCACAAGAAAGGATGTGGAACACCTGTGGAATAATAACGCCATCGGCGAGTTGGAAAGACGTATGAGGTGTGTTACCACTGTAGCATTACGGTCCTGGCAAAGATATGCTGATCATGAGACGCGCATAGGACACGCATAGAATTCGGCACCGCAGGTGTGGATGTTCATTGTTAGCTCAGTCTGACACCCTGAGGTTTAAATTTACAAAGGTTTGAGGGGAAAGATGGAGGCCGGATGGTCTCGCATGAATGACCTGATCGTGATTCAGGCATCCCAGGTGGGTTGATCAAGAGGTTAAAATCGTTGAGAATATGACGTAGCTAACCCCTTGCGAAAGGGCTTGTGTGCCTATGTCCTCGAACACGTTGAGAATGCTGCTACCCGTGGAGTAGTCATAGGACATGACCACCGTCACAACTCGGAGAGATGGGCTCAACTTACTGCAGCTGCTTTCATCGCCAATAATGTCAAGGTTTACCTGCACACTGGACTTGTACACACTCCGATGTACGGCATTAACCCTTTTGCGATTGCTTCTGATGTAGATCAGCCATGTTCTAAGGGTTCCATTTTCCGTAAAAGCGCTCAATGCTGCCTGCGGAGTCATGATCACAGGTACGTTGCACTTTTTGTTACAGAGTTGCGCGTCTTCAAGCTGATTCCGATCTAGCAAGCCACAACCCGAAGGTCAGGCAGACGTTATGTGTTTGGAGTCTGTAGCTCATTGAAGTTCTCCTATAGCAAGACAATGGTTACAAGGTTCGACCCTGATTACAACTCTCATGGTGCTCCACTTACCGTTGGCTAGGTTTATTGGGAAAATGCAGTCCAAGTGACACATGTGGCTTGTGTTTCTATCCTTTACCACTAATCGTTTTCCTCTTTCAGATCATAGGGCCGCACGATGTCGGAATCGCACAGTCCATTATGCAACATTTGGAGCCTAGAGTGCATGATGCTTCTCAAGTAATTGAATCGGGCCTGTGCATCGATTGTACGGAAGAGATGAAAAAAGGGTACTTCCATTCTCTCAGCAATCTGCGCGCAAAGATGTTATCGTAAGTCGTTGGCTACCACCTGTCATTCTGACCCTAATGAGTCATTAGGTTTGACGGAGCTTCAGTGGCGTTCGTAAACACATCTATGCATGGCGTTGGGGATCCATTTACATCTCGAGCCTTCGAGATTGCCGGATTTTCGCCTTATACGCCTGTCAAAGAACAGCAGCACCCTGATCCCGAATTTCCAACAGTGAAGTTCCCAAACCCTGAAGAAAAGGGTAATGTCTCTCCATTTCCTGTGATTATAGCCCTGACGACCAAGCTTGCAGGCGCACTTGTATGCTGAATTTTGTGTGTTTGGAGCACCGACTGACTTGTTTTCAGGATCTAGCCATAGCCACGGCGAACGCTAAAGGGGCATCGTACGTCCTTGCGCAGGACCCAGACGCAGATCGCTTCTCCGCGGCTGAAAATTGGTATGCATGAGGCATTTTGTACTGGCTGACTTCATAAGAGATCGATCTATAGTGACGGAAAGTGGGTAACGTTCACTGGTGATCAACTCGGAACATTGTTTGCCTATCATGTATTCGAGACCTACAAGGCTTCCAGCAAGCCAATAGGTAAGTCCGGCATGATTCGTCGCCAGCCTGCCTGAACATATCTTTAGGCAAGTTGGCCATGGTTGCTTCGACAGTCAGCTCCAAGATGATTGAAGCCATGGCGCAAATCGAAGGGTTTCGCTTTGTTGATTGTCTCACAGGTGCGCACTGCATGATAGGTTTTCTTCGAGGCGCTAGAAACGATTCGTGTCGTCCCAGGCTTCAAGTTCATTGGCAATACTGCTCTAGATCTTGTCCAGGCCGGGTATGAAGTACCATTTGGATATGAGGAAGCCATAGGGTACATGTTTGGTTCTGAAATCAGAGATAAAGATGGGGTGGCCGCAACTGTGAGTCGCCCTAGCAGCTAACCGGTTCTTCTTCTTTCTCATCCAGATCATCTAGATGGTATTTGCACAACTTGCTGCAAGCTTACGGGCGCGAGGCACCACAGTAAGCGCACATTTGCAAGAACTATATCGAAGGTGAGCCGTCCTCACCATTGTCGTGGCCACGAGTTTATCGTGAACCAAGATATGGATATTTCGAGGTCCGTATGCACTCGTCCATCTCCGTGGATATCATCTTATGGATTCCGAAAAGACGAGCAACAGCTATTTCATCTGCACCGACCCTCTTCTCATAGAGAATATCTTTAGAAAAATTCGCTCTTCTGGTGATATGGTATTGTTCAGCGTGATTAGAATGGCAAGGAATAAACATCATCGTTGACAGGGCTCATCTCAAGGACGCTCCTATCCGTCCTCAATTGGCGGGTTGCAGATACGGAGTGTTGTCGATCTTACGGAAGGGCACGGTTACGATAGTACGAACGCACCCACTTATCAGCCCAAATTACCGTTGTCCTTGGGACATATGATCCAGTTCAGAGCATCATCCGATTCAGACGACTCTCGGATTGTTCTGACCATTAGGTGAGTTAAGGTGACTGTAGTTGCAACTACGTGCCATGTTCATTTTCTGCACAGGACAAGTGGGACCGAACCAAAGGTAAAGGCTCTTGGTATCCTCATATAGTGACGTGTCTGAGCTTCTCCGTATCAACCTGCCTAGATCAAGTACTACCTCGAAGGCAGTGGGAGCAACCGGCAAGCTGTGCACAGTTTACTTGGTGGTGTAGTAGATGACCTAGCAGAAGATTGGATGAATGCCGCTGAGAACGGACTAGGTCGGCCATGATTTGAATATTGTAAACCCACTTCATGATGTTTGCCATTATTCTGTACTGTAGCCACGAAGCTGACCGCGCGCATAAGTTGAAGTGTGATAGCGTGGCTTAGCATGAATCCGCAAGATGGATTAGGTAGATAATTCTTTCCCTCAAGATAGGCCACTCTCACGCACAGGCATCATCAATAATTCCCATTTGTACCGAGCAAGTCGGATAAGATGCTCTGCAGCCACTCATGTCCCGATGAATCTGCGGGAACCGCTTGTATTGCTGGGATCTTACGAATGATGTTGATGTTCACAGCTAATTCTGTGACCAGATAGAATCGACGAAAGGGAATTGGAACATGGCGTTCTCTTCCTTCGACTAGCATCAAGCCTCTTCGACGTTTCCCATATATCAACAGTGACTTCCCGCTCAAGCATAGACGCCGCTAGTAATCTGTCTCAAACATGGGCATGAACGTCAAACAGATATCAATGAAAAACTCCGCACCTTGCCACTTTCATCAAGTGAATGAGGTCGTCTGCTGTTATAGATGGGTCTTCTTGGCGTTGACGCACAAAGTCTTCTTGAATGTGCTGTTTGAAAGTCAGCCATGCAAGATGCGCTGTCCGATATCACACATACCTGCGACGTCTCCTCTGCGACTTGTACAGTTCCAAAACACCGTTTCGCAGCCGCAAGGAAAGAACGGTATGCCGCTAGCTTCACAGTATCGGGTATCTTTATCTGGTCTCTCGGTTTATACAGATTGTCCTTGAGCGAGGGTTTCGTTTCCAGGGGTATAGTGAATCCCGTCTGTCACGGAAAGTATGAGCAAGTGGCTTGGAACCATACCGAAGGACGATATCTATATTACCTGGAAGAAGGCACTTTTCCGACCATCGCATAGCACAATCGTAACTATGTCTGTCGGAAATGAGAATTTACTGAATGGGAAGGAGTATTCGAGTGTCTGAGCATCCATGACCTCCTGGACAGCCCTGATGTTCATGATGCCTGCAAAGCCATGTCAACATGAGACGCTAAAGCCAGAAGGAACCGTTAGACTTGATACCTTTTTCTACAAGCTTGCCCTCTTGCACGCCATTCTCTGTTAGCAGTAAGGTGGTCCCTTGAGGGACCTGCAGATAGCCCGAGTGCAAATCCTCATCCTTGCTTTCAGGACTAAAGCTTTCCTTGTTAAGAAGATCCAGGGAGAGGGGCACGGTAAGATACTGCGGTAGCAAATCAGAAAGTACATGGTGAAGGGTAGGTAGTGCGGGTGATGACGGTGTGGGTGAAGGAAAACGTGACAAAGTGAGGGACGGAGGTAGGAGGGGCATGGCCCGAGTGTAGCTGTATCTGGTATGAGACGAACTCGTTTGACAGACAAGGGAAAAACTGACACTTTTGCAGAAAGCTCGAGAACAAGCCACTGTGCTGCGACTTCATCGCCTCCGAGGGCCTCGTTGGCAATCCAGTTGATAAGTTCATCTCGAACAGTCGCTAACTCCCCCGTGGGCGACGCATCATCTGTAGATTGCGCTTTATGGCACAGAACATGGAGTGATGGGACCATCGGAGAAGAAACAGCTTCTGAATCAAGACTGCACCAGATTGAGCATCAGTCACAAAGATGGTCTGTGCACTCACGATTCGGACGTCAGAATTCCAATAAACGTAACGACGTCAGTAGCTTTAAGTGACTGAGCGGCCTCGTTGTCATAAATCTAACGAATCACGAATGAGCCACGTTTCTGGTCAATCATGCATGTCTACCTTGACTTGGACGCCGATATGGGGCGCATTTGGCACGGGAAACTTATGAGGTTGAGGTGGGCTTTTACTAGAAGAGCTACCTGTGAAGGTCAGATGCAAGCACTTCGATTCATCACGTCAAACTTACCATAATGCGATCTGCTAGTCAACTCTTCTGTTCTCCAATCCGTCTGTCCTGGTACCGTGACGGCCCATAAAGCAGTAGCTTCTTTAAGGTCACAGTAATCAAAACTCGAAGGCCATTCACTAGCAGGCATATCCTGCGAGATCCCCCAACCACCACATTTATTTTCGTTCAAGCTCGCGAGATACATCTCCGGCGAAGACGAAGTGTCCTGTACCATGCCATGAAATCGTACCAAAGATCTATGTGCGAATGATTCAGGGGAATGGTTCACATCCAACGGAAGGACCTAGTACATCAGGGTCAATAACGGTGCTTCCAATGCAAGATTCCATAGATCCCAACCAACCTCGCGAAGCGTATCATCAGAATTTAGAAAGACATCTGAAAAATGGCGAGCGACGACAGCGGGGAACTGATCGATATCCCCGGTGTGTTCTTCATAGAGTTCTTGGACTACTTTTGTAGGATCATTGATAGCATCTATGAGAAAGGCGGATACCATGATGAATAGCGGAACTGGTTTACGGCGGGCGCGTTTAGCGGCGCGCCTCCACGCAAGCCGTTCGGCGTTACTAAGCATCCGGTTGCATCATCCGTGACTGCGCCAAAGCCGAGCCAAAGCGACTTGAACTTCACCACGACCAACCATGCCTCTCTTCAACCGCTCAAAGAAGCGTAGCGACTCCTCCGAAAATGGCCAAGATCAGAATGGAGGGAAGAAGGAGAAAGGAAGCTGGAGGAAACCAGCAAGTTAGTTCATCTGCTCAAGAACCCTTGGGAAGACTCTGACGTCTGCTTATTACGCTAGATACTGCGTTCAAACAGCAGCGTCTTAAGGCGTGGCAGCCTATCTTGACGCCAAAAACTGTTCTCCCTACCCTGTTCATTATTGGGATTATCTTTGCACCGATTGGCGGCTTGTTGGTGTGGGGCAGCAGCCTTGTGAGTTCTAGGTTACCTTGTGCTGTTCATTATCCACAACTGTGATCGAAAAGGTGTCGGAAATGACATTCGACTATACGACTTGCTGGAATCTGACAAGTTCGACGTCGCCCAGCAGCCTCACCTTCACGGACATGCCTTACACGTATAGCCTACGATCATCAGACTCGGACAAAACGATCACACCTCCCCAATTCGCTTACTACTATAATGACACAGCACCAGAGGCCCAGAAACATTCATGCTACATCAACTTCGACGTCGTATCTGACCTGGCTGCCCCAGTATTCCAGTATTACAAGCTCACTAACTTCTACCAGAACAACCGTCGATATGTCCAGAGTTTGGATACCTCTCAATTGCAGGGTGACTATGTCTCCGCGAGTACTCTCAGTGGCAGTAATTGCCAGCCTCTTGGCTCCAATGCAGACGGAAAGGCTATCTACCCCTGCGGATTGATCGCTAACTCTGTTTTTAATGGTGCGTCTCACTGACTACAGTGCAATGTCTAGGATTCTGATGACCTAATGTTGTACAGACACTTTCTCTAACCTTACGTTTATGGGTGACTCGTCAGGCAATTCCAACTATACTTTCACATCTTCTGGCATCGCCTGGCCTGGCGAGGCTAAGAAATACAGCGCAACGTCAGGTTACACCAATAACTTGGATGAGGTTGTACCTCCTCCGAACTGGGCGCTGCGGTTCCCAAGCTACCCCAACGCTAGTTCCATACCAAACCTGCAAGCGGACGAGCATTTCCAAAACTGGATGCGGACGTCAGGTTTGCCGACGTTTAGCAAGCTTTATGGGCGCAACGATACTGGGACCCTACTTGCGGGCCAATATCAAGTCCTTGTCTATATGAGTATGGTCGTCGTCACTGCAACTGCTTCTGTTTCTGACTGCTGCGCTCGTTTTCAGATTATCCGGTTCAGGGCTACAAGGGAACGAAATCTCTCATCATTTCCACGGTGTCTTGGATAGGTGGGAAGAACCCATTCTTGGGTTGGGCGTACGTTGCAGCGTCGGCTGTCTTTGTGTTCCTTGCATTAGCGGGCACTATCCGACACGTTCTCAAGCCGAGGTATGGTGCTTTGTCATGTATTATGAGACTATGGCTAAATGCAGTGCAGACGTTTGGGAGATATGTCATTGCTATCTTGGAACCGATAGAGCGTGTTGGATTTCATGAACACTCGTATGTACTGGAGGCTGGCCGATTTGACCCTGTAATATCATTTTATGAACTTACCCCCGCCGCACATCATATATTATCTATTCCATGGGTTAGAGTGAAGGGGTATAACCGATGCCGTCGCAGCTTATAATGACGAAACCTGATGGATTCTCCTCGAGATGAAATGTAGCGCCGGACATTTGTTCCGCTATTTTTATTGCAGTTCTATGGAAAGATTCGAGTTATGGTAGATTAATGTGAAAAGTACGGCCTTACCTTGAGTGATCTGTGAGAGGTCCGGTCTTCACTGTTGAGCGGCCCTTTGCTAGGGCTAGGAAGATAATAATCTGGTCCTGAGGTTCGAAATTTAGCGGACTGAACTCCAACTGAGCAAATCGTTGACCTGTAGATACTCATCCACGCATCCACCATGACGAAGATTACGAAGGAGTTCCTCTGCAGCTTCATTTCCAATCTCTTCTGGAGCCTTACTCTTCGTGCTAACTGAAGATCCCCCTATCACGCACCCATTATCAGTATCAGCGACTAACAAGATCCCCCCTCCACTGCCAAACGCCTCTTCCTGGGCCTCTCTGACAGCATTGATCCGGATAGCAGTAGGAGAAACACCTCCAGCGAGTAGTGTAGCACGCGCAGCATTTTTCATGCGTTCTGCAAGAATGAAAGGAAGCCCTCCGACCCGTGCTTCACCTCTGATGAGTCGAACAGGGCCCCTCTCTGTAAGGGTTACTGGAGGAAGTGCCTCGGTTAGCGAGGGAACACTGCAAAATACGGCTCCGCCTCCTTTGGGGAAGTAACCTCGCCGCATAATCTTGAGCGCAATATCCACGCCAAAATGACGTTTCATGAAGGGCAAGAAAACATTCTGGGTATAATCTATTTGAGGAGCTTGTGATGCATTGGTCCCTCCGCGGAGAGTTAGTTGCGAAGGCGAAGTGGGCGAGGAAGAAAATAGTAAACACGGCAGGGAGACTTGGAGAAGCAGGGTTGTCGAGCCTGCTGTTCCGGGATCAGCAGTTAATATTTTAGGTAGTTCTATTTTCCCGGGTTTGAATGTGATGCTTGTGGATGCCAAGTGCACGCCTTCTGTTTCGGCTGAACAGATGGTGGCTGCAAGATTGATCCCTACGAGTCGGAGTCAGCTACACTGAGATACAAAGCCGATAACGCATACCTGCTTCATGCTGTTTTCGGAGACCCGGAGGTCTTCGGTTATGGCGAACATTTGGTATGGATATTGGTTTTGACAATAGTGCAGAGAGAGCGACAGCGTTACGAAGGATTTGTCCAGCCACCTTCACAAAAGCTTCCATCAATATGCACCAGACTATGCACGATGGTGGAAGTCATGCACCTGTGTTGCATTCCAAATCGGGTAAATCAGTCAAAATTGGTCCGTGCGCTAGTGCAGAAGATATAAAAGGGAGCTGGGAACAAGTTGAAACCTTACCACTCTGGCCTTTTGGCTTAGATCAAGTGTAGTATCTGTTCTTAATAGTTTAACCACTATTATGAGGGCACCGCCCTCATTCTTTGGTTATCAAATTTTTGCCGCCCTTGTTCTCACGAGCTCTGCTTGCAACTCGAGGGACATGATGACCTTGCTGCTGCACTACTGGCTTGTGTCGTCGGGGGATCTTTTTTCCCAACCTCTTTCTCTTTGTAGAGTCGTTACCGGATTGTCTCTAGACTCTCCGTGGTGCTCCACAAACAGTATGAGTCTTGGTTGTTTGTAACTTAAGAATCCCGTTCTTCAGAGAACAAATGCTCTGGTCTTTCTCCAGTCTGCAATTGATTTCTTCATGTATCTATGGTATTACTGTAGCTGTCTCTTTCTTTGTGATTGTTGAATTGAATCAGTTATTGACTCTGGAACCAAACGACCACCTAATTACATGATCGGTCATGCTGTCACCACACTGTGTAGGGAACACCCAAGTTACGACAGGTCAGTGTCTTGAACTTCTCGATTGCACACCTCTGTCTATAGGTGATGATCTCTAAGGATGAAAAGGTTGATATCAAACAAAGGAATGTGTGGTGAACAATGCAGGGGTATATTTGATGAGGGTCCTCCGAATTAGGTGCAGAAAAACTAAACGTATGTATGAGCGGTCATGATGAAGAGAGAACTACCGTTGAAGTCCAGATCCAAGCTAGAGAATCACATGAGGTAAGAGTACACAAAAAGGAATATCAACTCACCGCATTCCGTTGTCGCGGGAGCCATGCAGTGGGAGCAGGCTTGCCTTTCGACGGATTTGATGCGTTTCGAAGCTTCGCCATGCCGTGGTTGAATACGCAGCTGGACATCAGCGCTTGCTCTTTGTGGTATTGTTTCTCGAGGTCGAGGCGCATCGCCTGGATGGGTTGATTCATGAGCTCCGACCAAATACTTTATTATACAAAGTTCGCGTACCCTCTCGCGTTGAACTTCCTCCTTCAAATCTTTAATCTGACTTTGGAAGCTTCCCTCAGCCTCTTCGAAAGAGGACTGCACGACAGTTCACCTATTAGAACATCGATCAGCCAAGTAGACTTAAAACTCACCGTCGAACGGCCACCGAGTTTGGCTTGCTCCTCCTTGAAAAGCTTGTCCTGAGACTTGATGAACTAAAGGCAGGACTGAGCGAGCAACAATTTTTCTTGACCGTATCACGTACCTGCCGTGCTTTGGCAAGCTTATCTTGAGCGGTTTTCAATTGCTCCTTGATAACCACGTTGTCTTCATGCAAACTCAATAGCCTTGCCTTGATATCTTCTGGTACATCTTTGCCAGAGACCGACGCTCGCAGGTCACTGGTAGCAGTCAGCGATGCAGACCTCCATGAACAACTGCAACGACCTACCCAAACACTCGCTCACGCTGGAGCATCTTCTCCCTCTGACCAATACCGTCGTTCTGCAGGTTCACCTTCTCTAGCAGGAGCGCATTGACCTGCTCCAATTGCATCTTATTCTTATCGCTCAGCTCCCTGATCTGGTTCTTTAAACGATTCATATCAGCTTCCATCCCCGCCTTGTCTTCGTTGAGGGATTCTCGCAATGATGAAAGAATGTCGAGCTGGTCCTTGTTTACAAGATTCACTGCGAAGCACCGCCAGTCAAAAAGAGTAGCACCACCGATATCCAAAGACTTACGATCCGATTTGGCAATTGTCAACTCCCTCTTCTGAGTCTCAAAGGAAACTTCAAGCTCGGCGTGCTCTTTCCGCAAAGAATCTAACTGATCCACCGTCTCGTTAAGACGTTGTCGTAGCGCAATCGCAGCTTCCGGCCTGTGAATGATTTGTATCGGCTGTTTGTGTGGGAGAGATTCACCTACCCATCTCCTAGCGCTTTGCCACTTCGGATTTCCTCAAGGTCGCGTTGCAACACCAGCTTTTCTCGGTGTGCGGTCATATAATCCGCTTCGTACCGTGCCTTCATCCTATTAGCGTCCTCTAGCAGGTTCTCGAGGACAAGTATACGGCTGGCATCGGCCTCGTTCTTCTTGACTGATTCCAACTCCCGTTGCAACTTCTTCACCTGCAGCTTCAAATCCGTCATCGTCGTCCCTGTAATAGCATCATCTAACTCTCCATCAAGACCAAACGAGTCGCCCATGAGGTCTTCCTCAGTGAGCTCATCGTTGTTCTCCGTAGGATCTGTCGCCTGCGTTTCCGTTCTCAATGTAGTGGGTGCCCGATGTGTAGTTAGTTCCATCTCGCGCATACGTTCCTGGTAGAGCTCCAACATCTCGGTATCCTTCTTGCGCTCCTCGGTAGTAATCTTCAACTTCGTACGGGATTGTTCCAACTCGAACTTTACTGTCTCGACCTCTTGTGACCGTGTTGAAACCTTTCCTTCAAGTTCAGCTATCTGGTTTTTATAGGATTCTATGAGTGGCTTGAATGCGGCGACCTTGCGGTAGTCCTCCTCAAGCGCTGCGTTCTTGTCGACGAGATCGGCATTTTGTGCCTCCAGCGACTGAATGACAAGTCATTGAAGTGGTCGACATGGTTACGACACAAAGAACAAACCTTGACGTGTTGTCGAAGGTCGGCGCCCTCCTGGAGTTTTCTTCTTGTACTTTTCCATGACGTTCTCTGTCTTTTGTAGTCTATCGGCTGCATGACGATACCTATGTGTGTTGAGCGCCAATGTGAATAAGTGATCGAGGTATGACACATACTCGTCCACTTGGTCTTTGAGGCGCGCAGCCTCGTCGGCTTTGACCTGCAACTCGTCGATTCGCCGTGTAAGATCAGTCACCAACGACGTGTGTTTGTCAAGCTCAGCCTCCGCCATGGCAAGATTGTCTTCGCTCTTTTGGCTAGCACCTCCGCAGACATAAGACGGGATCTGGCTGAGTGGTTCGAATATATACTCACAGTTCAGTGCGAAGACGCTCGATCTCAGCGCGCATATTCCCATACGCATTGTCGTTGCGTTTGCTCTCAATGGCCCTTTGTGCTTCGCGTAACCGTGTCAACGCATCGTCCTTTTCAGACACCGCATCGTCGAAATTTGTTTGTAGCGTCCGGTGCTCTTCAAGAAGAGCCTGATAGACCTTCTCTACAGTCTCCTTCTCTGAAAGGATCTGGCTTCTTTCGGACTGTATGAGGTAGTAATGGTCGTCCCTGGATGTCCCATCAGTACCAATAGCTCATTCTTCACAACCAACGACTGACTCTGTCATGCTGGCCTCTCTAACACTGATATCCCCTTGCGAAGCACTGATCTTGCTTATCACCTACGCGCACGCATTAATAATCGTGAATGCTCCACGCGTGCAATCAACATACCTGCTCAATAGCCTTCATCAAAAAATGCTGGTCTCCCTCATTCAACTGCTGAATCCGGGCAATAATCTCCTTGTTCTGCTCGCACTGCACCGCGATCGCGATCGTTATCCGGCACATGATGAGCGTCGCACCGACATGGCGATCCTTCGCAATAGCTTGCAAATCCGGGACTTCGAGCCCGCTGGTAGGTTTCTGCAAGACTTCAGCAAAGTACTGCGTGAGGAGTCGGTAGAGACGTTTGAGAGCGCTGAACCGGAGAACCCAATTATCGGAGAGCTGTGCAGAGGACCTGCTAGACTGCCTGAAGTACTCTGCATCTCTGACGGCAACGTTCAGTCTCTTGAATTAGTTACAGATGAATTGACGGCGCGAGACGTACACTAGAGCGAGAACATCGAAGAGGGCGGCGCCATCGCTGAGATCTGCGACGGTGGTGACTGGCCGGGCTAGGTTAAAAGTTGCGAAAAAAGAGATGAAAGCGTTGATCTCTTTTCTTTCCTGCTCAGACATGGTTGTCAGGATTGCCAGCCTGAGCTCACGGGTGACGGTGGTTGATGCAGCCTTGGGAATTATGTAATTATGAACGATTTTCATTGGCTGACTGTACTACCCGGGCACCACATATAGTAAGTACCGCTCGGACTTTAAATTAACAAGCGCGCCAAAATCGTGGCCTCAGGGGTTGTCATCATCTTCCCCTTGCATTCTTACACTCTACTCGAACAATATGTCAGATCGAACTGATTCAGAAATGCTGGATATTTTGCTTTGGGAACTACAAAAAGAATACCCAGAGCTGGCAGAGAAAATGCAAGGCATAAAGTCTACTTTGCTGGAAAAGCAGGGAGTCACTAGACCAGCCACTGACTTCAAATTAATCAAGGAGGTGGCTGATATGTTTGGCCTCCAATGGAGTGATTATGTCCTCACTAATGTTAGTCCCCACCTTTGGATGATTGAGAAAGAGGTGACAAAGAAGCTACCTGTTGAGATATCAGATCGGATCCGTAAGTTATGAAAGCTACATTTTGATGTCTATTACTCACAATGTAGCCACAGAATTTCTCCTGTTCAATTACCAGAAGAACTTCCCTCACAGCAGTGAGGGTATGCACCGAACTGCTATAGACATGATACTTCTTGAGGTATTAATGTACCTTGTAAGCTTTTCTCCCCCCTAATTCTTGTATCTCTTACCAACTATGAATCCTGACAGAAAGGTGATGGCAACCTCAACACCATGTCAAATGAAGTGCCACAGACTCCAACCCAGAATTCATTCAGTGACATTATGGCCTACAGGAAGGTTACTTTCAAACAATTGCTGATGCTAAAAAAAGCCACTACTATCAATGGCTGTGTTGATTATGGCATTGACCATAAACTCCCCTCAGAGTCACACACCACACCCCCAAACCAGTTTCAGTCCCTTATTCTGCTTGTTGAAGCTAAAGCAGCTGATGCTGCAGTACCTCAACTTCTGGCCTATCTTGCAACTATCCATCACTGTTGGGAGGTGCATGGAAGAACTGACACATTAGTGTATGGTGTTGCATCTGATGGCATTCACTGGAAGTTTGTCATGATTACCCATTCAGGGCTCATCAAAGTCAGCTGGGAGTTCAGTATTGCTGATTCTACGGGCACAAACCTCATTTTGGAATGCTTGGCATTGATGTTGGAGACTGCAGCATTGATGTCACTCAAGACAACACCTAAGAAGGGTGAACATACAGTTGAGATGGGGTAAGAGGCTAACCAGCCTGAGAGAGCAGTATACATATGAAGGACTACAAGTAGACATGTAATGTTACAGTCAACTGTATGCCCCTATTCTTTTCTTTATCTCATTTACCTGTATTATGTCACGTGCTGCATCCTGCCGCCGCTAGACTTGTTTCTTGTACTGCTACTTATGCGTCCCTTGTGCTTTCCTTTTATACATATCTCTTGAAACTCATTGTACTTATATTGCTTACACATCTCTTCTGGTCCATGCACCCATATGGCCTATTTAAGCAGAGCCCATTCAGTGAAATAGTCCATATCTCACGGTCAGCCCAATGTGACAATCACCCATACTGTACAGGCCATCCCAGACGGGCCCATGGCCAATTGTAGGTGTAATATATGGCTGGGCCCATAGTTGGGTGGTATGACTGTGGGCTCATGGGTATATTGTAGAGATAATACATGGCTGGGCCCACAGGTATATTGTAGAGGTAATACACTGCTGGGCCCATGGTGCTACTCAGCCTCTTGGCTGGTCCATATGGTTTCTTGGCCAGCCATGACACTAAATTGTCGGCCGGTCTATATGGTCTCTTGGCCAGTGTCTTGTTACTTAAGGGTCTTATATACAACACGTATATAGTGACAACACAACTATACAGGATAAGACTTCTTGCCAGTCCTTAAGTACATAGTCTATGACTTTTCTAGTTTTCGTGGTAGATAACGTGCTGAGTTCTTGGAAGGAATGTCTTTCAATATTCTCCTTCTTGTTCCTTGGTTAGTTTAAACCTTGTGGTCTCGAAATACTGAGTGTGAAGTTTGTATGTGTTTTGGCAAGTGTGTGCCCATGGATTCGTGAAGTGTGTCTCGTGATTCATGTCTTCCTTCCTGAAAAAGAGAGAGGAAAGTAGTGCTGACGAACTTTAGCTAGGTAGCTGTACTTTGTTATATAGTCACCCCTATAAGGTAGTATATAACCTGAATATATGTTTCTTATTCTTAACTTCAAGGCTGCTGAATGGCCTGCACTTAGATCTTACTGGTTCTCACACGGTTTGAGAAAAGAGTTAAAGTGGGAAGCTTAAATTGCATGGGTGAAAATGGGCTCCTTATATACCTTTTGGGAGGCCATCTTACTAAGCATGATTCATCACATAGATTGGTAAGAATGTGCTTACAAACTTGTGTTGAGTCAGCTTGTTTACTAATGTACATACAAAATAAAGTGCAGTATTACAAAGAAGGAAAAATGAAAAGCATGAGTCATCACATGGATTGGTAAAAATGTGCTTACAAACCAAGTCCCTAGGTGTGCTGAATCAGCCTTATGACAAAGTGGATTACAAATACAGTTGCAAGTTTACAAAGCATGATGAATCATGACCAAACATGATGAGTCAAGTTGAATCCTTACAAATCAGAGTATTTCCCAGTCACATAACATGATTACTAACATGTTTGGTGGCTTAAGGAAAAGTCTGGTGGCTAAATGTGCCTAGAAAAATAGAAAGAGATAGAATCTCATGGAACAAAATAGAAATACATAAAAAAAATAGGAATGAAGTTTGATAGGGAATCAGTCAGGTGTCTTCTACCTTCCCTGTCACTGCTGTTGTGTATATGTCATGGTATGGATCACATACCATGCATGACAGCGCATCAATTACAAAGTTGCTCATTGAGCAAAGCTGCAAGGCCAAGAATCAACCGCATTCTCGGATTTACTTGACATCAAGGGTGTGAGTTATCAAGTGCTGAACAACCAAATGACAGTACTTATCAGTGACATAGGTCTGTGAAAAGCTCAATCTCTCTTACTGGAATTCCCACAAACTCAATAAGATCATCAATAACAAAATTCCAGGCTATCATCCTCATTTGCAGCGGCAGGAGATCCTAGTTGCAGGTGAGGCATTTGATGTCTATTTTTGCGACATCATTGAGTGTGTGAAGCCTCTGTTTGGAGACCCAGAATTAGCTCCTCACCTTGTTTTTGCCTCCGAACACCACTATTCTGATGAGGACAAAACTCAGCGCATCTACCACAACATGCATACAGGGCAGTGGTGGTGGTGAACTCAGGTGCAAGGATGGTATACTAATGCAATTATCATGATGCTAATTGAGTTCTGATGGGTAGAAATGACTTGAGAAAGAACAACTGGGGGCCACGATCATTCCAATTCTGCTGTCTTCGGACAAAACCCAGGTGACAATGTTTCGAAACAAAGCTGCCTACTCAATTTATGACTATTGTAAACCTGCCCAAGGAAGTACAGCAACAGCCCTCTCGTAACGCACAGATACTTGTGGATTATCTTCCCACCACCAAGCTCAAGCACATCACCAACAAAGCAGCCAGGCAGCAGTGTCTTGCTAATCTGTTCCACGCATGCATGTATCATCTTTTTGAGCCACTGGTTGAGCCAGGGAAGTATTGGATGTCGATGGCTAGTGGTGATGGGGCCCTCTGTCATGGTCATCCTCTTGTGGTCTGTTATATTAGAAATTACCCAGAGCAACTCTTGGTGACCAGTATCAAGACTGGAGAGTGTCCAAAATGTGACATACCTTCCACAAAGCTTGGTAGCAAAGACCTACCTTTTGAGCTACACAATTTGGATCTTAGATGCACTCCGAGTCACTCTGATTGACGAAGATCCAAACTAATTCGCAAAGGCTTGTCATGATGCAGGTAAGGGCCGCCATTTGTCACTCTTGTTTGTTTTGCCCTGTTGCTGACTCTTCGCTCATTTCAGGAGTGTCATATACCATATTCCCGGGTACAGATCTGAAGATCCGGATCTCAGATCCGATCCAGATCCGATGTACATATCCGTTGTCCGGTCCATAGATCCAATCTAATCCTTATTTCATGTCCTGTTCATATAACTCTAACTATCGTTCATCTCCTTTCGACATTCCTGTACACCGGTATACCGGTTATCCTTTACTTCCGTTATGCTTACTGATCCGTTATACTTACTGATCCGCTTTAGCTTATACTTCATTCCCGGTTATGATACATTATCCATCCGACTTACCAATATGCTGTACACATACTTTGCTTATACTTCGTACATAGCCTCGCACCTTTGCTTATCGATCATTCCGTTAGTTATCCATAGTATATAAACCCTTGTACATGCGCTGTAGTAGATCAGTTCGAATATCATCTTAGATTGCACTCATTCTGTCTGGACTCCAAGTCCCTCCGTTATCCGTCCGGACTTGAGTACGATACTCTTGTCTACTCCGAGACTTAGGATTGATTCCTATAGTCTATATATCTGTCTCTGTCTTTGGACAGTCCTCGCCCGTTAGTTTCTAGTTCGGATCCGATCCGGATTAGCCGTTACTATATATGTTCGATATCCGGAAGCCATAACGGATCCGTTACGAGACTTATCCATCTCAATATACACGATACTCTAAGACTCTGAAATAAGGGGCAAGACTCGGGAAAGGGGCACAGCGCACGAGCTGAGGCTGAAGCCCTTCGGATCCGATACTACTTGAGTACGGTCTTAACAGTATATTCAAACTCATACCTTTCCGAGTTACTTACACCTATCATGCCTCCAACCAAGACACAAACAACTCTGCACGCAGTTGGACTTACCTCCCTCCATCGTGATCCGACACCCATAGTCAATACCTTCACCAGTTTCTCTCAGCGACGCGTTAGTCACGGACCCGCTCAAACCATATCCGAACTCCTAAATTGTCGACACCCGGAAACCCCTACGCCCACTCCTGCCGCAGGACCTCTGGATGATGATGATGATCCTGATGATGGTGATGATGATTTCCCTGGTAATCCACCCGATGACAACAGTGGTGATCCGGATGATGATCTGGACGATGATGACGATGAAAACGACGGCCTAAACCCACAGGACCGCTGTCCTCTTACTTAAGGGTCTTATGTACGCTGCTTATATAGTGACAACACAACTATATAGGATAAGACTTATTGCCAGTCCTTAAGTACACGGTCTACGACTTTCTAGTTTCGTGTAGATAATGTGTGAGTTCTTGGGAGGATTTATTTCAATATACCTTCTTTCCTTGTTCCTTGGTTAGTTTAAAACAATTTGATTCTGTATACTGAGTCTACGGTATGATTTGTGTCTGAGAGTTAGCGTGCCCGTGTAGCGTGTAGCGTGAAATGTGTAGCGTGAATCGTGTCTCCCTTCCTGTAAAAGAGAGAGGAAAATAGTATGGGTTTAAACTTAGTTAGAATAGCTGATAGATTATATAATCAACCCCTGTAAGGTAGTATATAATTGAATAACTGTTTCTTAGTCTTACTTTGAGGCTAATGAATTGCCTGTACTTAGGTTCTTACTTAATCTCACACTGTTTGAGATGAGTGAAGGTGGGAAGTGCTCCATTTATTACATGGCAAAATTGGGCTCCTTATATACCTTTTGGAGGCCCTGATTACAAAGCATGAATCATCACATGGATTGGTAAGAATGTGCTTACTAACAATGCCATTTGGTGTGTTGAGTCAGCTTGTTTACTAATTTACATTATAAATACAGTGTAGTTTACAAAGCATGACGAATCATGGCATGAGTCATCACATGGATTGGTAAGGATGTGCTTACTAACAATGCCATTTGGTGTGCTGAATCAGCCTTCTTACTAAGTAGCTTATAAATACAGCTTAGAAATCTTACAAAGCATGACGAATCATGACAAAACATGATGAGTCAAGCTCAATCTTTACAAATCATGATATCTACCAGTCACATGACATGCTTACAAACATGCTTGGTGGCTGAAAAGAAAGTCTGTTGGCTGAATATGCCTGAGGAAAATGGAAAGAGATGGAATGTCATAGAACAAAATAGAAATACATGGAAAAATGGAAGTGAAGATTGAAAGTGAAAATACTAGCTAATAACTAAGGGGAAAATGATGGGGTAACTTGGTGATAGGATACAGTAGGGTCTATTATACCTTCCTTATCACATCTCTTGTGTATCTGTCATGGTATGAGTTGCATACCATGCATGACACCACGTTATGCTTCGAACTATCAGAAGCCATCGATAACCTTGCTTGCAATAATCGTCGTGCACCCGCATCCGAAGATTCCAAAGTCAAGGTCTGCGAACCGGATACCTTTGATGGATCCGAACCACGGAAGCTCTGTGCGTTCTTCGTACAGTGTGAGCTTAACTTCCAGAGCAAGCCTAAGGCTTTCCGTACCAGAAGGGCTAAAGTCAACTTCGCCCAATCCTACCTTAAGGGTATGGCTCTTGAGTGGTTTGAACCGGATCTCCTGTCCGATGATTTGGACGATCGTCCGGATTGGATGAGCGACTATTCCGCGTTCATGCTTGAACTCCAAACCAATTTCGGACCTCACGACCCATCCTGGTGATGCAGAAATGCAGCTCAAACAGCTCCACATGCGTGACGGACAGTGCATCAACAAGTATGTTGTGGAATTCCAGCGTCTTGCTTCACAGGTCCGTGGCTGGGGTGACGGAGCCTTACGACGCCAGTTCTATAACGGACTTCCGGCCCTGTATCAAGGATGAAATCAGTCGCATGGGTAAACCCTCTACTCTTTCCAAATACAAAACCCTCGCTCAGACTATTGACGCCCGATGCTGGGAACAGAAGGGAGAGATCTCCCGAGAGACTAAACCCGCTTCATCCACTACACCTAAGCAATCCGCTTCTGACCGGACCAACTGCCAATGCGTCCGGATCCGGAAATAACAAATCCGGAAACTCCAGCTCCAATAACCAGAAATCTGCAAAGCCATCTGCGTCCTTGAGCTTGTCCGCTCCTAGAGTTCCGGACCTTAATTCCAAGCTGGGTAAGGACGGAAAGTTAATGTCCGAAGAATGGCAGAGAAGATTGGACAAGAAACTCTGCTTGTTCTGTGGCGGACCCGGCCATACGGCTCGGGAATGCAATAAGTCTACTTCGCGCGCTGCCAAAGGCCGTGCTGCAGTAGTCGCTCCGGAAGTCAAACCGGAGGTCTCTACTGAGACAAAAAATAGTCCGCGACCCTCCTAGCTCCGTGCAGGAAGAGGGTCGCGTTGACTCTGCCTGCACAAAGGAGTTAAGGCTCAACGCTGTCGTGCTCTCGGATCCAACTTCCCTCTGTCCATATGTTTCACTTCCATTACTCCCATCCGTATCCGATTTTCCAGCTCTTGTAGATTGTGGTTCTTCTCATTGTTTCATAGACACTGCATTCGTCCAAAAACATAAAATCCCTACATATCCGATATCTCCGATTCCGCTCCGCTTGTTTGATGGTACTTGTAATAATACTATTTCTGAAGCTATAGATTTGTCCGTCCATTTTCCGTCTGGTGTAGTCACCTCTGATACGTTCTACGTTACCCCTTTGGATTCATCTTGTTTTATCGTTCTTGGATATAGCTGGCTCACCCGACACAATCCGTTGATTGACTGGGTTTTGGGCAGCATCGAATTCCGGACGACATCTCATGGAATGCCATTGACCCCTCTGACGTCACTTCCATCCTCGGATATCCCTCCTTCGACGGAAACCATACCTCCTCCGACTACATCCGTACCCTCCGCTGATAACACCGTTCCTAACATATCCCTAATCAATACAGTTGCCTTTTGCTGTGCCTGCAAGTTAGAAGGATGGTCCAGTTCAGTATATACCTTCGTCCATCCAGTGTTGATCTCCGGTCCGCGTCTCTCTCGTCCGATCCTCTGGATCTATCCAAAATTCCTTCGGACTATCATGAGTTTGCGGATGTCTTCGACAAGGGAAAGGCTGGCCAACTTCCTCCACATCGTCCTTATGATCTGAACATAGATCTGGAAGAAGGAACTAGTCCTCCCCTCGGAACTATCTATTCTCTATCCCCGGTTGAGCTTGCAGCCCTCCGGAAGTTTCTTGATGAAAATATTGCCTCTGGACTCCTCCGCTCCTCATCCTCTCCTCACGGAGCTCCGGTCCTATTTGTCAAGAAAAAGGACGGCTCTCTCTGCCTTTGTGTGGATTTCCGTGGACTCAACCAGATCACTAAGAAAGACCGATATCCGTTACCCCTCATTGCTGACCTATTAGACTCTCCAAGCCGCGCTAAAGTTTATACCAAAATCGACCTCCGATCCGCTTATCATCTCGTCCAGATAGCGGAAGGGGACGAATGGAAGACTACCTTCTGAACGCGCTATGGCTCTTATGAATGGTTGGTAATGCCGGAAGGTCTCACTAACGCTCCAGCAGCATTCCAACGCTTTGTCAATAGCGTGTTTGCTGATATGCTGGATGTATGCGTTATCGTATATCTGGACGACATCCTTATCTATTCCCATGATCTTGCGTCCCACAAACAACACGTCCGAGACGTACTCCTGTCGACTCCAGTAAACATCGTCTCTATGCCAAACCCGAAAAATGCGAATTCCATTCCACTTCCGTTGAATACCTCAGATACCTCCTATCTCCGGATGGCTTGACTATGTCGTCCGAGAAGATCCAAGATATTACTGACTGGCCGGAACCTCAGAAAGTCAAGGATATCCAGTCCTTCCTCGGATTCGCAAATTTCTATAGACGGTTTATATTCAACTACTCGGATATCGTGGTTCCGTTAACACGGCTTACATGCAAGGATGCTCCGTGGAACTTTTCCGAAGATTGTTGGAAATCCTTCGAAGAACTCAAGAAAGCTTTCACTACCGCTCCAGTGCTTACGCATTGGATGCTGGATGTTCCTATAGTAGTGGAAACCGATGCCTCTGACTATGCTATAGCCAGAATACTTTCCATTGTATGTCCGGACTCAGAGCTTCGTCCAGGTAGCGTTTTACTCTCGTATGCTAACTGCTCCGGAACTCAACTACAACACCCACGACAAGGAACTCCTAGCTATATATGAAGCTTTCCGGACCTGGCGACATTATCTAGAAGGCTCGGCCGAGCCTGTAGATGTTGTTACAGACCACAAAAACCTTGAGTACTTCGCCACTACCAAACTCCTCTCTCGCTGTCAGGCTCGCTGGTCGGAATTCCTCCATCAGTTCAACCTCATCATCCATTTCCGTCCCAGAAAACTCGGAGTTAAACCTGATTCCCTTACTAGACGCTGGGACATCTATCCCAAAGAGGGGGATAAGGACTATGCTCGAGTTAACCCTCATAACTTCCGTCCAGTATTCACGTCCGAACAGTTAGCTTCATCCCTACGAGCCTCAACCTTAGCACCTCCGGTTCTTAGAGCAGCTGTTCTTATGGATATTGATGACCTTCGGAAAGGCATCCTGACCGCGCTCCCTAATGACCCTATTGCAACCAACCATCTTCCGGTACCTTCGGATCCGAGATGGACAGTGGACGATAGTGGTTTCCTCCGTTGCGACAACCGTATATATGTCCCAGAATCCGATAACCTCCGACTTCGCGTCCTCTGTAATGCTCATGATCACCCCTTATCCGGACACTTTGGTCAAAACCGAACCTTAGACCTCATCCGACACGAGTATACATGGCCAGGTATACGCACCTATGTTAAGGACTACGTCCGATCCTGCACTACCTGCGCCCGAGCCAAGGTTCCGAGACATAAGCCCTACGGATTGCTCAAACAACTCCCCATACTGGAAAAGCCATGGAATTCCATCTCTATGGATTTCATTGAGCAACTTCCGGACTCATCCGGCTTTACAGCCATCCTTGTTATCATAGATCGACTATCCAAGCAAGCAATATTTGTTCCGACTCATGATACCATTACCTCTCCTGACCTCGCTCACCTGTTCCTACTTCACGTGTTTTCCAAGCACGGAGTTCCGTCCCATGTTACCTCGGACCGTGGTACAGAATTTGTATCCCACTTCTTCCGGTCCTTAGGAAAAGCATTGGATATGGTCCTCCACTTCACATCCGGATATCATCTGGAAGGGGACGGACAAACCGAGCGTGCCAACCAAACCCTAGAACAATACCTTCGGATATATTGCAATTATCAGCAGGACAACTGGTCGGAACTACTTCCCTTAGCTGTTACAAACTAGGATGGTTCAGACGTATGGCTACTCGATAAGAGTAACCGGCCAAGGTCGGTTCAAGACTTCGGCGTATACCGAAGTTCGATGTTCTAAGACAAGACAAGGAGAGTGTCCTCGACCACATATTGCAGTAACATATCTCCGTATTATACGAGTGGACGGACGTGCATAATATCCCGTATGATACGGGCCAGCGGACCATGGGCCGAGGGTAGATATATCTACGACTGTGACGGATGGGCCGGGAGTGTTATTATTCCTGATGGAGACGGGTGGGCCCAGGTGGGGAATATGTAAAGTAGATGGGTGGGCCGATGGACATGAATTTTCAATAGACGGATCGGCCGAGGTAGTTGGATATTATGTAGATGGGTGTACCAAGGTAGATATGTATCAAATAGCCGGGTATATCAAGGGTGCTTGTTATCACATAGACAGGTGGGCCCAGATATATATCATATTAGACGGGTGGGCCGAGGGAGTGGTAAAAGATGTATTATATACAGGTGGGCCGACGGGAGACATATATTGCATAGATGGGTAGGCCGACGTGGGGGTATATAAGATAGACGGGTGGGCCCAGGAGAATGATAATTGTAGACATGATGGAGCTCAGCTAGTTGTATATCATCCAAATCAAAGGAGGTGATTATTCAAAGTCATCTAATGATGTGGTATGGCACGGAGCTTTGCAAAGGGGTGAAGTGGAAACTCGAGCGAAGTGTACCGAGTTCCGAGACCCGGGTCTCGACAAATGAATATGTGATGTCCAGCACACTTCCGATCATCTGGTATCTCATTGAGCAATGGATGATAATAGATCTTTGAAAGCCAACATCATCCAAGCCTACCAAATGCCAAATGCCAAGTTCCGACCACCGAAAATTGAGTGAAGTGTACCAATATCTGAGCCCCAACTATCGAATCCCGAAAATCGACCATCGAGTCCTGACTATCGAGTCCTGACTATCGAGTCCTGACTACCGAGTCATGAAACCCAACACCTGACCATTGAATCCCAACAATCGAGTATCGAGTCCCGACCAACGAGTCCCGTATATCGAGTCCCGACCATCGAGACCTGAGACCCAACGCCCGAGACCTGAGACCCGACACCCGAGACCCGAGACCCGAGATTCGAGACAAGTTCCAACTATGGTGTCCCGGGTATCAAAATCGAGTGAAGTGTACCGAGATCCGAGGCCCGGGTCTCGACAAATGAGTATCTGACATCCAACAGACTTCCAATCATGTGGTATTTCATTGAGCAATAGATGATAAGAGAAATAGATCTTTGAAAGCTCAGATCATCCAAGGCTCCCTTATCTGATCCTCTCAATCTCCACCCCCTTTAACACCAAAGTGCGGACATTCAGGATTCAGCTTCTGATCTCACAAGATCAATTCAATCATGGATGTTTCTTCCACTTCCGATGATGAAATAACCCTCTTGCGCACTTGGGCCACTTCAGTCAACCACTTGAAATGACTTCTTAGGTCTATGTGTTTGTGGCTAGCAAAGGACCTAGTGGGTGTGTTCTAGGATGGTATTCCCAGTATTTTACCCCATGTACTGGGATGTCCCGGTCCATACTGAAGCAAGTATCTGGGCCATCCCAAGGACCTATTTTTGATCTTTCCCAATCCCAACCGGGATCACTCTAGCATGTCTCTGGGATGTCCCGGGGCATTTATCAGGAGGGCTTTCCCATCATAAATAGGGGTGATAGGGGTCCTTTTTCAGACATTTTGACGGCATAAAAATTCACGATTTGTACATCCATAGAAGGAGTAGTACTAGGTATGCAAGGCCAGTATATGCACTTGAGACAAGATTTTGATATGGGACAAAAACCTGCAGGATTTTTGGCTTGAAACAGCGTCCTAAACGTAAGAGAAGTCTAACTGAGTGCAGCACTAGTCATTGAGTAATGAGGTTGTCTTGCGAGCAACATGCAATAAAATGTGGGAGCTTTACTTGCGAGTCTGTTAGAAGACAAAGCGGGGGGTGGCACAGACTTGGATATGCAATAAAATGTGAGAGCTTTACTTGCGAGTCTGTCATAAGATGACGGGGGGGGGGGTGCACGGAAGGGGGGGGTGGCAAAGATAATATGCAATAAAATGTGGGAGCTTTATTTGCGAGTCTGTCATAAGACGACGGGGGGTGTGCAACAAAGGGGGGGTGGCATTAGATAATATGCAATAAAGTGTGGGAGCTTTACTTGCGAGTCTGTTAGAAGACAAAGCGGGGGGGTGGCACAGACTCAGATATGCAATAAAATGTGGGAGCTTTACTTGCGAGTCTGTTAGAAGACAAAGCGGGGGGGTGTGCAAGGAAGGGGGGTGGCAAAGATAATATGCAATAAAATGTGGGAGCTTTACTTGCGAGTCTGTCATAAGACGACAGGGGGGTGTGCAGGAAGGGGGGGGTGGCATTAGATTAATATGCAATAAAATGTGGAGCTTTACTTGCGAGTCTGTCATAAGAACACGGGGGGGGGGGGGTGTGCAAGGGAAGGGGGGTGGCAAAGATAATATGCCAATAAATGTGGGATGCTTTACTTGCGAGTCTGTCATAAGACAACAGGGGGGTGTGCAACAAAGGGGG
>NW_024540440.1:0-94780 GCF_016647625.1 Suillus subalutaceus
TTCATTTGAGCCCTACACCGTGGGAAGCGGTGAGATATGGTGGAGATACAAGGCTCACAAAATGGTGGACTCATGCGGACAGTTTTTTGACCTCAAGTATTTTACAGTAATAACCAGGTATTCTAGTATTTTGTATGACCTCCCTTGGCTTTAATTACTGCCTCTATCCTTCTAGGCATACTCTCAATTAATTTCTGGCAATCCTCAGCTGTGATCTTCCCCCATTCCACTGCTACTCTCTCCCAAAGCTCCCATACTCCTTTAGGGGGGTTTTCATAGGCGTGAAGCTTTTTCTTGAGTGTTCCCCAGAGATGTTTCAATGGACATTGACATCAGGAGAGACCTGTGCTGGCCAGTCAAGAACATTGATGTTATGTTCTTCAAAACCATTCCCTAGCTCTTCTGGATGTGTGCTTGGGATCATTATCCTGTTGGAAAATGATATCTTCTTCATCAATCCCTGATTCTGCCAAGCTAGGCAGCAAGTGGTCATTTAAAATGTCCACATACTGCTCAGCATCATCTTCCCCTCAACCTCAGCAAGCATTCCCACACCATTCCATCCCATACAGCCCCATACCATTAAAGAACCTCCTCCAAACTTGACAGTCCCATTAACCTCTCTGTCTGTTAGGCCATCTCCCTTCTTTTTCCATACATACACCTTCCCATCTGACCCAATCCTATTGATTTGGGTCTCATCTGACCATATAACATGCTTCCAGTCCTCTACAGTCCAGTGTTGATGAGCTAAGGCAAAGGCTAGTCTTCTCTGCCTATGTTTGATGGAGAGAAGAGGCTTTTTCTTCTTTGTTACTGCCTTGAGATGAGCTGCCTTGAGAACATTCCTCACAGTTTGTGAAGAGACAAGGGGTAGTGATGGTGGAATTGATATAATGGGTGGCTTGGACAGCATTATCAGCCTTTCCTGTAGTGATATGTTGGATAATAGCCCTTTTGTCAGTAGAGGTAAGCTTGGATGGACATCCTCCACAAGAGTTTTCCTTGTCTGGGTGGCTTTCTTTGATGAACTTGGCCACAGTGGACTTGCATATTCCAGTTCTAGAGGAAATTTGGCGAGCAGAGAGGCCAGCATAAGACAGAGAGAGGATATTATCTCTTTGAGCAGAGGAGATGGCTTTCATGGTGATTATGACTATGATACATGAGATATTCTGGTTTATATAGTTAGATATAGTCATAAAATAACATAATGACACCACTTTATAATTTATATAATAGTGGCATGATTTTTATGGTGTCATAAATAATGATTTATATAGTTTTAATATACACTCAAAAAACTGTCCACATGAGTCATCATTTTATAAGCCTTATATCTCCACCATATCTCCGCCGATTCCCACGGTGTAGGGCTCAAATAAAAGCCCTGAAGCCATACTACAATGTGGTATAAGTATGTCCTTGAGGAATTTGTTCATTCTCACACAATATCATAGATAGTGAAAAATGTCAAAACATGCGGACAGTTTTTTGAGCCACTGTAAGACCCTTAAGTAGTAAGACACCAGTCATCCTTTACTTCTGTTATGCTTACTGATCTGCTACACTTACTGATCTGCTACACTTACTGATCCGCTTTAACTTATACTTCATTCCCGGTTCATGATTCGTGATCCATCCGTCTTACCATACGCTGTGCACATACTTTGCTTATACTTCATACATAGCCTCGCACCTTTGCTTATTGATCATTCCGTTAGTTATCCATAGTATATAAACCCTTGTACATGCGCTGTAGTAGATCAGTTCGAATATCATCTTAGATTGCACTCATTCTGTCTGGACTCTAAGTCCCTCCGTTATCTGTCCGGACTTGAGTATGATACTCTTGTCTACTCCGAGACTTAGGATTGATTCCTATAGTCTACATATCCGCCTATGTCTTTGGACAGTCCTCACCCGTTAGTTTCTAGTTCAGATCTGATCCGGATTAGCCATTACTCTATATGTTCGATATCCGGAAGCCTTAACGGATCCGTTACAATACTTATCCATCTCACTAGACGCGATACTCTAGCACTCTGAAATAAGGGGCAAGACTCGGGAAAGGGGCACAGCGCACAAGCTGAGGCCAAAGCCCTTCGGATCCGATACTACTTGAGTACGGTCTTAACAACAGGGTATGATGTCATAATTATGTCATAGGACTTCACCTACACTCCTGCAGGTATTTTGTTGAAAGATATGATATCATAGTGATGTCATAATGATGTCATGTTCCATGGAATTTGCTAGAACATTCCAATGACTCATAATGACTCATAGTGACTCATAGTGACTCAGAATGATGTCATTATCCCACCATGAATATTCTGGAATGTTCTTTTGCACCTGCTAGAACATTCTGCTCCAGTTTTTGGAATATTCTTCTCACATTCTGAAGTCATTACATCACCTTTTTACTTACATAATATTCCCACACAAAATGTATATAAGGAGAGCCCATTCTCCCCCAAAAAAATAGATCTCCCACTTGTTGCATTCAAGAATCTCCCTCTTGAGCAAATTGAACTCTCACCTAAGAAGCTTCAGTCTGAACAAATTGCTGCTTACAAAGCCCATTTCCTTTGTAAGAACTGTCCAGACAAGTGCAGGGAAAGTGTTTCCCTTGAGATTACGTAAGTTTCTCATGATAGAAACCCAGTTTTGTGAGACCAGTGTTCTCACCACGTAGTGTTTACTGACCAACATGAGCTTTGGTCATCGTTGTTATTTGTGAGACCAGCGTTCTCACCAGGTATTTGTATACTGACCAACACGAGCTTTGGTCATTGTTGTTATTTGTCATTGCTTTCTATTTGTCGTTGTTGTTATTTGTGAGACCAGCGTTCTCACCAGGTATTTGTATATTGACCAACACGAGCTTTGGTCATTGTAGTCACATTTGAGACCAGCTTCTCAACAGTTAATCGTATATTCAGGAAACCAGTTCAAGTGTCTAGACAGTATATCCTAGACAACCCCATAGTTTCAATCAGAGATAATAAAGCTCCGGCTAACTGATTGGTTTAGTGAGCCTCCCAAGAACTCACATGTTATCTACCACGAAAGAAGAAAAGTCGTAGACTGTGTTCATCGAGGACTGGCAAGAAGTCTTATCCAGTGTAATTGTGGTGTCATTACATTCTTACACGTATTCATATAAGACCCTCGGTTATTAAGACACCGCGCTGACACGCATGAAACCCGTTTTGTACATGATCACAGACACATAACATACTCTCATACAACCTAATACTGCCAATAAAGGCAGTTCTAATTTCTTATGGCTTTATTACAATTTACTATAATTTTCTTGAAGGTTTTTCATAGCTACATGAATTAATCGTTCATATTACATACTTAGCACAGTCAACAAACTGTGTTAAAACCCTTATCCTTTCATTAGTAAGCACATTCCCGCACCCTTTGGGATTTTCTCATACATTTTCCCACCTAATGAGCCATATTCGTGTTAACATCTTAACATCTCAACATCTGCACAGTCACCATCTGAGCAGTGTCAATCTTCTTATGTAATCTACATTTTGTTTAATGATTAGTCATAGTTTCTGGACAGTTCCGAAATAGTGGTAACCTCTAAGTGAACATTTGGACACTGAGTCATAGTGAGTCACATGGAGTCATTATGAGTCACTATTCCATATTTAGTAGTTGCATAGCCACCTGTAGAGTAGTATATAAAGGGACATAGTTTCCCTCTTTGAGCAATAAGATCCCTTTTTAGAGAGTTTGTGTATCTCTCAGAAAGTTTCTCACCCCCTAATATTTGTGTGAATACTGAGTGAATATTAGTTTATTCCCTCCACTCTTTTGTCACTGTTTCCCACGACATTTTGACTACCTGAGGCCACCTCTAAGTCACATTCAATTACTCTAGCTAGTGCACGGTTACTAGTCATCTAGTGTAGTTTTCACTGCAATTCTCTTTACGACACAGGAAATCAATTCTGTGGGGAGAAATCCACGTACTTTAATGATTGAGGACGATAAATAGGACTTATACTTTAGTCAACAATATTAAGAGCTTGGCCACTTAAGATTACATCAAGAAGGTGTATTCTAGTCTGGACTGTGTCATTACTCATTGTGAGATCCTGAGCAGCAGAAAGGTTGGTTCCGAAGCCACATATTTGATTGATTCAACTGTATCCGACTCCTAGTTTGATCTCCCCTGATTGTGAGAATAAGGAGTATCCCAGAGATATCGCTCTGACTCACCATGTATCACTGTAATTCACATAACTTTCCGTAATCTGCGTACTGTCGCATCATTATCCCTGAAGAACCCTAAGTACTGCATCAAGCCAGTTAACGGGCATTGTTCCTGAGATTCCCGATTATCTCACCCCTTTTAGTCATTGGTAAATTTGCTCAAGGAGAACGCAATCTAAATTTTGCACCCCCACAAATGACCACATTATCAACCGTTGGTATTTGTCTGAACCATTGACCGTGGAGGATAAGTGAAATTTGGTGTTTTTATTGCCTTTCACATCCTAGTAAGACAGCGCGCGCTGTAGAGGCTCGTGCCCCTACAGCCACATATGGCCTATATCACGGCTCGTGTCACCAAGCCATTACCAGTCCCATCCCATCACTGCACAACATCATCCCTGGTCATTCCCTATAGAGCGCCCCACTTTCCCGCTGTCATGCATGGTATGGGTACCATACCATGACATACGTAGAAAAGAAGTAATCACGGGAAGAGTATACTAAGGTATACTTCATTGTATTACAGGCTTGGTTTCATTTATGACAGATTTACTTGTACTTATATTTTCAGTTTGTTAGTTTCCTTCAGTTTCCTTCTCTTTCTTTTTCTAAGGCTTATTCAGCCATCAATTTACTCAGTGAGCCACAAATATGTTACTTAGTGTGTCATGTGACTGGCAATATGCTGATTTGTAAGGATCCTTCATGATTTGTCATGCAGTTTCCACTTGTTTCTGTCTGTTTCCATTTCTTTCAGACACAGATTCTTCAGTGAGCCATCAGACATGTTTGTAAGCATGTCATGTGACTGGCAAAAGGCTGATTTGTAAGGATTTGTCAGGCTTTGTCATGCTTTGTCATGATTTATCATGCTTTGTAATAGTATTTACTATTTATGTATATTAGGTTGATAAGCAGCTGATTCAGCACTGCCAAATGGCATGGTTAGTAAGCCAGTGACTTACTAATGCTGTGATGAGTCATGCTTAGTAAGGAGGGCCCCAAAAAGGTATAAAAGGAGCCCATCTTGCACCTAGTAATCATAACTTCCCACTTTCCACTCTTCTCTCAAACCGTGTGAGACCCAGTAAGATTCTGAAAGTGCAGGCCAAATAGGTTGCCTTGAAGTAAGATATAAGACATTTCTACTACTAGTTATATACTACCTAAACTAGAGGTTGACTATATAACACTGAGAAACTTCGTATCACTGAAATCACGAGAAAGACAAGAAGAGGACACGTCAGTAAATCCTCCCAAGAACTCACATGTTATCTACCATGAAAACTAGAAAAGTCATAGACCGTGTACTTAAGGACTGGCAAGTAGTCTTATCCCTGTATAATTGTGTTGTCACTATATACACATTCCATATAAGACCCTTAAGTAGCAAGACACTGCGCTAGCTGCAAGGCGTGCACTACTTTCCCGCACCAGCCGCAGCATTCCTGCGCTCTGGCACTTTCCTGCGCTTAGGCACTCCCTTAGGCGCTCATTCAGCGTGCTTTGG
The DNA here is from genome assembly GCF_016647625.1 of Suillus subalutaceus. Lineage (NCBI taxonomy): Eukaryota > Fungi > Basidiomycota > Agaricomycetes > Boletales > Suillaceae > Suillus > Suillus subalutaceus. The sequence continues at coordinate 5,753 of NW_024540440.1, forward strand.
ATCATTTCTCTGCTGCCATCTGCTTCCCCAGGTCGAACGATTCGCATCACACCTCGACCAACACTTTGAGAGAGTATAGCCCTATCTCCCACCTGGAGCTTAGAGCATTATTATTATTTCTTTCATTTGCTCTGCATTGCACCTTAGCAGAGTTGTTGTACCCTCAACGTGTTTTAGGGGCCAGGACTCTTTTAACCTTTAACTACTTTAACCACTGCACTACCAGTATTCAATTTCATGTTAACTGCTGTACCAAGTTGCCATTGATTTTATTTCCAATTGGTAGGTTGAGAACATCTAGCTATATTTTTTCAGGGAAGCAAATTCAAGCTAATAAGAGCTAGTACATAGTAATATATTCAATGACTCCACACTTGCACACTTCCTCAGCTTCCAAGTCTGCTGTCGGAGGGGAAATGGGTGCGGGCACTGGCCAGACAACAAGCAAGATTTAAAATACCAAGAGAGCTATCACCACTAACAGCAGCTTGGAGGTCAACACCAAGGTTCCTTACATAGACCCTCAAATCTGCACTGTGGATGTCGCACAGTTCGGGTTTGAAGAGAAAGTGGAGACTTGCAAACCACTCAGGCTTCCAGCCAGGCATGATTCAAGATGTGTACAAACACATAAGCATCTTCAAGCAGGCAGAAAATGAAGCATGCTGTGTTGAAAATCCAAAGGCAGGTGACACTGTATGGTGATGGTGATGGTGGTAATAATGAGGATAGTGATGGTGAGGATGGAGAATGAGAGGAGGAGGAAGGAGAAGGAGGAAAAGAAAACAACAAGGACAAGAATGAGGACAAGGATGTCAAAGACGAGGACAAGTGAATTATTGAATGACACACCATATTGTAAAATTCAGTGGCTAGGGGATGTAATCCAGCAGGTAGTTGCCTTTTGAAGTCTGGAACTATGAAGAAATGAGGCTGAGTGTGAGTGGATGTATGAGGTGAGAGTGAGCAGCAAGTGGTAGTACAATGGTCCTAAGGAAAGATGAGATGATGTTAGTATATCCAGTACAAAAATAGTATAGCCTACCACAATGTTCAAGTAGCGAGTGGTAGGATGACAGTCCTAAGAAAGATGGAGATGATGTTAGTATATCCAGTACAAGAATAGTATAGCCTACTACAATGTTCAAGCAGCAAGTGGTAGGACGACAGTCCTAAGGAAGATGGAGATGGTGTTAGTATCCAGCACAAGAATAGTATAGCCTACCATGATGTTCAGAGGTGGGCATTGATGCAACTGTTGTGTGAGCAGATGTGTGAGGTAAGTGTAAGCAGCAAGTGGTGGGGAGGTGAGTATGAGTGGTGAAGTGGCTTGTAGGATGACAGTCTGGAATAACAAGAGCTGGTAGAATGACAATCCTAAGGAAGACAAGATGATGTTAGTTATCAATTACAAGAATAGTATAGCCTACCACAATATAAGTCTGGACTTTTAGTGAAGCTGAGTGCGAGTGGATGTGTGTTGAATGATAGTCCATTAGAGACTCTCATAGATAGGATATGACAGTCCTCATGAGAAATATAATCTAGGGTGTAACCAAGAGACTCTTGTAGATAGGATGATACAACAGTCCTCGTGATATGCCGTAAAAGAGAAATATAATCTGAGGTGTAACCAACTCTCTTCAGGATGATGTTAGCATCAGTTGCAAGAACTGTAAATTTTGTGGAAGAAGCATGTTCTCACCATTAAAATTAGATGAGCTAAGATACAATGGCTCAAAAAAGTGTCTCAATGTTTGTGGATTTTCATGTAATTGCTGTATTATGAGTCAGGGTGTGGAAATATGACTAAGCCATAGGGAAGTGTGGGAAAGCTCTACTTTCTAGCTTTAGGTTTGGTCCCTATAGCAGGGGAAATTATGTTATTGAATGAAGATATGGTCATTTTAATTTGGTGACTCATTGAGACACTTTTCTGACTTTCAGTTTAACCAACACAATCTCTATAATTCTGGTACTTGGTGTTTCCTCCTGTTGTTCTAATTGCTTCTATCACTCTTCTATTCACACTATCTATCAATTTCAGACATTCCTCATCAAAAATATTGCCCCACTCTGCTGCAACTCTCTCCTACAGCTGAAATAACCCCTATGGAGGATCTTGATAGACTGTAAGTAATAGCTTGAGTAATTCCCAGGGCTGTTCAATAGGTTTGAGGTCTGAGGACTGGGCTGGACATTATAGAACACAGATACAATAGTTTTCAAACGATTTTATGGTCAACTTGAAGTATGCTTAGGGTCATTGTCTTGTTAGAAGGTGGTATCTTCTTTATTAATTCTTAATTCCTGCATGCTCCTGAGCAGATACTCCTCCAAAATTGAAATGTGCTGCTCTGCATTAATTCTCTCCTCCACCTCACAGAGAATTTCTACTCTATTCCACCTCATACAAACCTATACCATCAAATGTCCTACTCCATACATTAGTGTTTTCTTGACTTTTCTTTCTTCTAGTAGTTCTTCTGCCTTTTATCACACATATTCCTGGCCATCTGACCTCATCCTATTGATTTTTGTCTCATCTGACCAGGTAACCCTATTCCAGTGCTCAACAATCCAATACTGAGGCTTTACAGCAAAGGCTGGTCTCCTCTCTCTATAGGCTGAAGACAGGAAAGGCTTTTTCTGCTTTATTACAGCTTTAAGGTTGGCTACCTTAGGAGTATTCCTGACTATTTGAGTAAAGAGAGCAGTGTAGATGATGTAATTAACGAATTTGGTGCCTTGAGTAGCATTGGCAGCCTGCCTAGTTAGAATATGATAAACAAGAGATTTTTTGTTATGTGGTGTGAGCTTGAAAGGACAGCCTAGTTTGATATTTGTCTTATCTGGAATGACTTTTTTAATAACCCTAATGAGAGTAACCCTGCTCAGACCAGTTTTAGTAGCAATCTGCCTGGTATACAGATTAGAAGAGCTGAGGATAATAATAGGGGCTATTTCAGTTATGAGAGAGAGCTGCAGCAGAGTGGGGCAATATTTTTGATGAGGAATGCCTGAAATTGATAGATAGTGTGAATAGAAGAGTGATAGAAGCAATTAGAACAACAGGAGGAAACACCAAGTACCAGAATTATAGAGATTGTGTTGGTTAAACTGAAAGTCAGAAAAGTGTCTCAATGAGTCACCAAATTAAAATGACCATATCTTCACTCAATAACATAATTTCCCCATGCTATAGGGACCAAACCTAAAGCTAGGAAGTAGAGCTTTCCCACACTTCCCTATGGCTTAGTCATATTTCCACACCCTGACTCATAATACAGCAATTACATGAAAATCCACAAACATTGAGACACTTTTTGAGCCACTGTAGTCTAGACTAGTGTCTGAGTCAAGGAATATGAACCATTGTGAGACTCTTGTAGATAGGATGATACAATGGTCCTTGTGATATGCTGTAAAAGAGAAATATAATCCAGGGTGTAACCAAGATAGTCTAGACTAGTGTCTGACAAGGAACACGAACCATTGTGAATTCTGCATTGGAACTGTGCAGTGATGTGTGAGTGTGCATCAGGAAACCGGCAAGCAAAAAGTTTTCATAGATACTATTGACAGAATCAGACCAAAAATATACAAAAATATTTATATTTATATTCTAAGACAAAGTGATACATAAGTAGGAGCAACATGACTTTGAATGAGAAGAAATTACAAGAAAACTATAAGTCTGATGCTGGTATGTAAGATGTCGCAAGTGTGACCCATGGTAAATAAATGTTGATAGACCATTGCTAGAGTGTGACTTTGTGATACTCGAAGATACTTGTTTGCAATGGAATTGCAATATTATGTAATATTACGCTGCTCAGAATGCTTTGTACACCATGGGAGCTGGGGGTTTGAAATTTTTTGCTGAAGTCCTTGTGTGCTCCATCCTTTTTGTCTGTTCTTCATGGTCCCCTTGCTTCCTCTCCTTGGTGGGCCCTCTTCCCTGGCCTTCTTCATTGGACCCTTCTCCCTGGCTCCTTCATACACCCTTCTCCCTAGCCTTCTTTAGTGGACCTTCCTCCTTGGCCTTCTTTGGTGGACCCTTGTCTCTGGCCTTTGGTGGACCCTTGTCTCTGGCCTTCTTTGGTGGTCCCTCCTTCCTGGCCTCCTTCATGGTCCCCTCCTCCCTGTCTCTTTGGTGGTCCCTCCTTCATAGTCCCCTTAACTATTACTTTTGTTTCTTGTTTCATAGCCCACTATATACTACTATGTAGCACATGTATATATTTGTCAATAAATTGATTTTTGAAAATAAATTGTCACAATCATCTACAGTATTCAGCACCTTTGAGTCTTGGGTGAGTTTGTCCAAAGCACTCTAGGCTTCTAAAGCTTTATTACAATTGGTGAATATCTATCAACTTGATAGGTAATTGCAAACTGACTGTCAAGATTGTACCTCTGGTAGTTTCCATCCGACTTAGTCCAGGTATTTAAAGCTTTCTCATTTGGACTACAATTGTGATAGATATTATATGTATTTTAGAATAGATAAAGCTTTACATGGTTTTATCATTTTTGAGTCAGTTACCTGATGTGGTGGGAATTCAACATTCAATGTCAACTGTGCCAGTAATATTGAATGCTGCCATCTGAATCTGATGTCAAAGATAAGCTCTCTCATTGGGACTCTGTCTTCACCTAGTATTTAATCATTTGACCAAAAGCCAATGGACACAGTAGCAAAGTTTCAATACTTCCAGAGGCTTCCCCCTGGGATGGTTTTCTGACTTCTGAAGACCGACCCCTTCCAAGTTTCTCTGCTCGCCTTCGGTGAGCCCCCTTCCCATGACCAAATTTTCGAATTTGGATAGCGCACGCGCTTTGAAGTAATCACATGACGGAAAGGCCTTTTCGGGAGTTAGATAAGTCTTTACTAAGTTCTCGATTACATACCGTGTTGTACATAGTCAGAAGCAGCCAGTCATAATAGTATTGGTTACCACTAAGTACTCTGAATGTACAGGCATCAATAGTTATGTATTTCCAACCAAAAATTTATAAAAGCTGGAGAACGGCGCTGTAAGAAGCGTCTACGACATGGCGGGAGACGACAAGGAGAGGAAAGTCTACGAGTGTAGGTATATATACGTAGTCGGGACTATCCGAACAACGAACGATGACGAAGGGTGAGATGCCAAACTCTAACAAAAACTCTCGCCGTATAAATGACAATATCTAGTAGGATGCGCACATATGTATATGTTCTCATTATTATATCTCACTCTTGACATTGTGCACGCTGTTAATGCTGTCGTGAAGGTTATTGCTGACATTAGTTGTAAGCCGAGGGTGGAAGGCGAGTGATTAGCAAGACATCAAGTAACTTGTTTATAGTACAAAGCTGGAGCTTATCAGAGTATTTATGAAACCTACAACCATTCCTTATTCCCTTTATGTGAGATGAACGCTCCAGTGTCATTGACGGTGATCCGATTGATGACCTCGAGTTGCATTCGGACAGATGTCTCTGGCGTGATTGGCCCCGTGAAATCGGGATAGATGTTTCTGAACTTCCCAATCATCGCCATAAACTGCTCCAGTTCCTTGTCAGTAGCTAGATTGGCGGTAATCAGCTGTGGGTAACCTAGAGGATATCACAAAAACATACGGGCCCTGGTGCTAGTGTCCACAAGTCCCGGGCTAATCGCCAAGAAAACGAGGCCCTCTGACTTGTATTGAGCAGCATACTTGACATTGACCATATTCACCGCGGCTTTCGAGATGGAGTACGGTCCAGAGGTGGTAAATTCAGAGCCCATCGTCACATCAAGGTCTCCTAATCCACTAGTGAGAGTGACGACCGTCTTTGCTTTCCCGTTCTTGAGTAGCGGGAGGAAAATGTTGATGGTGTGGATGATACCGACGACGTTGACATTGAACTACAGAGCTCCATTAGCTTTACCGTCTTCGCATGCGAAGGGCTGCATACCGAATCCAGGAGATCCTTAGTGAGCAACTCTTCTGAGGAGCTAATCGCGACTCAGTGCCATTCCGAGAACGAAAAGCAGACAAAAAAATCTTACTACGAATCAAGAGTCAATCCATCTCTCTCAGACTCTACGAACCCAGCGTTGTTGATCAAGTAGTCAAGCGAGTTGCCTGTCAATCGAGAAACCTCTGCAGCAGCGTACTGGACAAAACGTCAATTCAGCCCCTATCCAAGGCGTCAAGCACCCACCTTCAAAGCCTTGTTATTAGTGATATCGGCCTCGATAATGTGGACATTATGCCTTCCCAGCTCCTTAAGCTTGTTCGCAGTGGCCTCATTGCGTACAAGGGCGAAAACGATGTTCCCAGAATCAGCGGAGAGTTGATTGACAAATTCAAACTGGTCAAATTCAAACGTCGTCAGAAACGCAGTGTGATAGCCGATCAAGCTGCACGTACGCCAATCCCCCGGGCTGCACCTGTTATAGCATATGATGGCATCTTTGTTGGTTTAGATTGATGATTCGAAAGAATCGAGATGAGCTGAAGAGATAGATTTCGGCGTAGCCTTCGTACGCTTTGTGGCGAACTTTTATACCCTGAAAGTGTCAAGTAGTGCACGTCCGCATTCTGTCTACCTCACCCAACTGAATAGCGAGACATCCGGGATTATGAAACATCTGTCTTGTTAATGTCAACATGTCAGCAGCTGAGTCAGGGGGCGCCCAGTTCGCGAGTTTCTCTGCATGATGGAAGATACTAATTTCCGGGAATTAGGAATATATGTTAGAAATATCCTTTGATAATCGCGACTGCGACTTCACAACCAACTCTAGTGCAGAAAGGAGTGTCCTGACAGAGGAAGGCGTAGATATCACCTCTATGGCCTCATTAGGGTCCCTGATTTGCGTTAAAATGGTGGAGCTAATTATAGACAGCAAACATAAATACCAAACCAAAGGTGAAGTAAGCACTGATAGAAGAACAAACCAAAACTCGCTATCCGTTGTTAGCAGCTTTGCCGCCCGACCGCGTGCCGCCGCCGCCCGAACGCTTTTTGTTTGCTCTCGACCCACGTTTTGCATTCTTCTTCTGCCTGCAAGCATCGCAGAACCACGTTCCGTCTGGGGGTACCGTAAGGCCAATACATGCAAGATGGAACTGCACAATTGATGAATACACCGTATCAGGACAGGAGAGATATAGCGTACCCATTCTCTTTCACAATTCACGTCGTCACACGCGATCATTTCTCCATAGCTTATACCCTCGCAGAAGCAATAGGTCCTGTCATCCCCTTCTCCATCACCTTCGCCAACTTCGGTGGCCGTGTCTCCCGCGGCATTACCGGCTTGGGTTTCACTTGGAGATACGAGCGGGAGGCTAGGGGTTAGGACAGTAGCGGAGCTTATCGATAGACCGGTGTGTGTATTCCGTGCGACAGGCATGCCTGGACCTTCGAGTTGCCCAAGAGGAGGGGCTCCCCAGTCATTGGCAAGTGTGTGAGCACCAGGTAAATCATAAGAATGTAAACCATTTGATCCGTAAGGTATAGGTAAAGAAGGATGAGAGACCGATGCGGAAGGTGGTGCGGGGAAGATATCGCGTCGGCCATTGACAGATCCATTGACGTGCGGCTCATCATAGGTGTTAGGATTTGGCTTTGAACGCCTACTGGAGGGGTTGGTAACGCGACTCGATGAACCACCAGCTCTTGAGGTCCCTGTATAGGCTTGAGGCACTGGTGCTACAGTGTGCGAGATGACAGAAAGAACGGATTCTGTGGGAGATGCAGCACGTTCCTGTCTAAAGTATCACATCAACATGATGAATACATATACTGAAAAATGACTTACTTTCGTGAACGAGCACCATTTCGAGATCGCTGCGCAGTGCTATCCCCAGTCCTCTCCTTGCGAGGCGACTTCCCGCCCCCGACATCCACATCATCTTCTCTCGTCGCTCGTTTTCGTTTGGAAGGGCTGGCTTCATGATTTGCGGTATTCATGATTGATCCGTAGTTGCCTCTTCTACGACGCGAGTTGTCGATGGTGGGCATGTATGACCGAACAGCGACATGGGGATAAGTTGTCTTGCGGTTCAATGCGGACACATCGAATGATGGCAAGAGAGTGAGGAGCGTCCTCATATGTGAAGTATGGCTTTTGAGGTTGTCAGCGGCTTGACATGCTACACGAATCTTGTCTTCGCCGCCCAGTTTCAAACGCGCAGCTTCCTCTGCTATATCTGTGAGCAGGAAAAGACGGTCCTGCTTTGCTACCGTGCCATCTTCGATCATCTTTGTCAGATTTTGTATTTTTGCGGTGATGGATGTCATAGACGACGATAAAACTGCGTCGAGCTCACGGAGGTCCGCAAAATTACGAGAGAGGTCGAGTGGGAGGGAGTCAAGAGTGTGAGTGTACTCCGAAAGTAATGAGAGCGCGTATACGTCGGTGACATTACTTTCTTGTGATATTGGTGCTCTCGAGGGTGCCATGATGAAAGTCGCTGCCTCTAGAAGTGAAAGACTCCTTTGAAGAAGGTTGCGTGAAGTTGTACCAAGTGATCTGCTCTGCGTTGACTAGCGGCGTTTGCCGGTCCGGTGTTCAAAATCCGCTTTTGAATCTGAGTTGCCGGGGTCAGACCTGGACCCTGGTCAGACAATCGACGATCGATTCACAGCCTGCGCACATTTGTCTTACATTATTGTCTTCACTTCATCTGTCAACTTTTGAATGATAGGGGAGGAATAAATACATAGCATCCAGGTTGAAACAATAGAGATACAATATGTGTGTTCTATGCGTACGAGATATGGACACAGGGACTCGGATTTGATAGAGAAATAAGTGTTGTAATCGAACGAAGTGGTTAAGAAGATGACCTGCAGCCCTCATTCGGTATGTATTTTTTGCGCGCTCCGCCCCTCATCTCCCTAACCATAAAACAATAACGGTTCCGCTCCAGTGCTATCGATACAATGGGTTTGGGTCCACGTGACCCCTTCGTGATGGATACAGTTGACGATCATGATGATGAGGAAGTATCACTTTCTGTAGAACTTCATCAGCGGGTTTGAGCTCCCGCCGTTGCTCTTGCTGCGCGGGCTGCTTGATTGGAAACCCATGGCTGAGCCCAGCGCCGAGTACATGGCGTGCGAGTCACGCGGGTTCCCCTGCATAGTAGAGAACGCGTGTGGGGCAGCGGGTGAAGTGGGGAAGAAGCCGAATGCAGGTGATCTGGGGGGAGTGGTGTAGTTGTTATAGCGAGACATTATGTGCGTGAATTGGTGAAGATGTGATATTATAGCACGCAAAGAAAATGTGATGATTGGTCTGCCCGTGACGACGGTCGTAAGGGAATGGTTATGCGTGCTAGAACTGGTCTGCAAATATGTCACAGAGCACAGTTGGTAGAGCCTTGGTAGCTAGACGTCAACGGTTTGTTCAAGGACGTATGCGTCAAACAAGGGCTGCTTGAATAGCGGAAGAAGTCTTCTTGGAAGGTTGTGAGGCTACTGGACCAAACTGGTCGTGTTGATAGAAGTAGGAACTTACGCATAGCTATTATATACCAAAGGAGGGATGTTCAAGGAGAAGGAGACCCATACCTGGACTGATGCAAAGAGTACAAGGTAGCAACCGAAATAGGCATTTACCTTGGTATTATCCCAATTCGGAAGAAACCAACAAGTCTCATGTCATCGTATGGGAGGGAAAATAATTCAGGAACTGCCTATCCTGGCACAAAGGATCAATCCATCCAATAAGGACCCTAGATATGTGGTCCAGACGGAGCCGGTCCTCATGCACCAAACGCTAAATTTTCACGCTCAGGCCTAGTGATTGGCACGGAACATATCAGCTTCAACCTCGCTCCCCCCGACCTGGTTTCACCGCATCTGCTGTTTGTCGTATAGACTCAGCAGCACTAGGAGAGACACGTCTGATCGTCCACTTAGCACTAACGTGGGAGCTTGGCTGCCACAAGTTTTTACCTCAAGTCATGTTATTCGGGGACGTTATGTAAATGCATACGCCGCTTCATAACATAACTTGAGGTGTAAGAATTAGTTCATGAATCATTACTCTGGACTCTGTGAGTTTGCGTCAACTTGAGTACAATGGTTTCATAAATCTGGTTAGTACGCTTGGTGAGCTCCTTCTCCAGCGCTTTCGAGTCCACTCTGAACTTTGTCCTGATAACTGGAGCTGTTGTCTTATCGATACTTGCCCTTGGCAACCCTCTTCGCGATAGACCAGTGAAAATCTCAGAATAGATCATCGCTGCATTTGTACTAAGCTCCCAATTGCTTGCGTACTCCACAGCATTTCAATGGGGCAAATCTAGGTGTTCGTTGTACTCATCTGATATTGCAATCATTGATCGCGAAGATCGATATCGTCTGTGGTCAAGCATTTAATGGATTCGTTCCTTCTCAGGCACTCTTTGTCAATAATGGCGCGCTTTAAACATGTATATGGGCTGTATCAAGCCTGTATGTGATGGAATGCAAGGTTGCGAACTGGCGCTGACATGAATTTGTTGTAGCCGTTGGAATCCTGGGCGCTACTGTCATGCCCCAGTCTATTCTTGGGTTCACATCTCGCAATGCAAGATAGGCTATCCAAAAAATCACTTACACGGGCCCCCACCTCTTCGCTTCCCGACAAGGTTCGAGTCGCATTAGTGCGATACTTGGGACAAGCGCTCTGGCAAAATTTCCGATCCTCGTTCATAGTATCTCGTGTTGAGTTAAAAGAATTGAATGCCCGTCCGAGGTCTCATGAACACCGAGAAAATCATCCATAGAATTCGTGCAATCCCATCTGTATCGCTGCATGTGGTCAGCAGTCTGCTAGTAGGCTTCACCTTCATACTTAATACCCTGTAAGCTTCTAACACTTCCTACTACTATTGAAGCTATGGCTGTGAACATCCTGCTAACTTGTTCGATATGCACACTCTCATCAACGACACGGTTGGCAAAGATACGTCATCCTTGTTCTTCTCAAATCCTTTGCAATAGCTGCTGTATTAATATCCGCGCTTGCCCTTGTTGCATCGGGAAAAAGGATTCCTGGGCCGCAAGAGTATCGATCCACTCGACAGCTTAGAAGCTTCCTCTTTCCCCGCGGTCAGATCAGTACATTCCGACTCGGAGATACACCGTGGACTTCAGCAGTGGGAAGCTCTTGACCTTGCTTTATAATGGCACTTCATTTATTGGGTGCTGTCGGAATGGCTCGCACGCTCAATCTGTAGATCTGCATGTATACGAAATTCAGCACAAAGTTCCTGCGAGTTGTGGGTTGGTGTGATTTTTTTGCACGGACAATTATTATTCGTTGGCAGTATGCAAGCTGTACTACCAGAAAAGAGTGTATGAGAACAAACCCTAACCCTAGTCTAGGTGCAACACCAAAACGCGCACCACACCTTCCAAGCCACTGACGAGTCTGGTCAATATCGAATGGTTCAATCTGGGTTGTTCAATCATTTCACCAATCCTGGCTAAGATCTTTCCATTCAGAGCGTGCGTTATCGCGAATCAATCGTGCGGAGTTGGATCGTCTTCGATAAAAACCGCCCTGCTTACAAGATCGAGACCCTTCAACACTGGCAACTCTCAGTCTTGTAACGCTGCTCAAACCAACAGTATGCCAAAAGCTCAGAAAACAGCATATTATGCCGTACGCAAAGGACGTACGCCTGGGATATATCCAACATGGTCAGTTGATTGTACGATATGCTCATCTTGTACTTAGCTTCCTTCCTCAAGGGAAGAATGCGAGGCCCAAGTGAAAAATTTCCATGGTGCTGTCTACAAGAAGCTCACCAGCGAGACGGAAGCCTTTGCATTTATGACCACAGAATCGCATCCCACCTCGCCTTCTTCAAAGCTTTCCTCGTCTGCGGCATCGCCTGCTGCCATAAGTCCACCGCGGAGCGTGGCGGCAACATCGTCGACATTCCGCCCTTCGACTGCTATCGTTGCGAATGAAAAAGAAGAAGAGTCTGGGTACGACGTTGTCTATTCTGACGGTGCTTGCAAAGGAAACGGACAAGTTGGCTCGGTTGCGGGTGTGGGTGTGTGGTGGGGTTGGAACGATTCCAGGCGAGAAATATCGTCTGAGCGATGACACATGACACTCATCATTACTTCAGAAACATCGCCGAACGATGTCCTGGAGATCAAACAAATAATAGGGCGGAACTCATTGCGAGTTGTACTCCATATGTTTGATAATATACTTCGCTTACTCTCGCACCGATTTTGCAGGCAATTGTTCGGGCATTGGAGACCGCACCATTCTCCCAGCGTCCGCTGATGATCAAAACGGACTCAAAGTATTCAATACAATGTACGACGCGCTGATCTATGTGTTGGATTCCACTCATCCTGTTGCAGGCTTTGAATCCTGGTTTCCAAAGTGGAGCGCAAACGGCTTCCGAACGGCCAACGGCCAACCCGTCAAAAACGCTGAACTGATCAGGTACTTGGCGGCATTGCTATATGCCCGGGAAAGAGCAGGACCAAAAGTCATTTTCAAGCATGTCAGAGGTCACGTTGGAATCGAGGGCAACGAGTGCGCTGACCGATTGGCTAACGATGGCGCTCTACAACCCGAGCTACCGGAGCGAGATTGGGAGCAGCTAATCCGTGACTTGGAAAAGAAGCCAACAACGTCGAAGACGATACCCGAGCCAGTCAAGGTAACTGGCAAGCTAGTCGTATAGTATGGCGTGGCTAAGTCAATTCCATTGAAGTTGGACACATTTACGCCGCGACAGGCCATTGCCATATCTAGTGGCTCCTCTAACAGGCTTCCGCAGCCATCCATAGCAACGCGTGTTGCAATTCCTCCAAGGGAATCTACACCCAAAGCAGGGTTCCTCAGTCAAGCAGAATTAGACGTCAGTAATCACGATTTCAGGGTTTCATTGTGCTCACAAGCAACGTGTCCAGGCCTATGCAAGCTGCCTTCTCGAGACAGATGACTTGGAATCAGATTTTTAGGCTCCTAAACTCGGAGCTCCTCGGAGTTTGTCTTGTGCCCGTGAGATGGGATTGGTTCTATATAGAACTTCCATCGCCTGATCATCATTTATACATGTCATACTACACGTGTGCAGTCATTGGTCCATGATGCATGATTCTGGAGGACACTGACCGCTACGGTACACGAAACTTCCCGAGAGCCAATGGCTGACTCTTGAAATGCATTGAACATGATAGACCAATATTTATTAATTTTGCCACGCTGTTACCATCATCATATATATTGCCGTGACCTTGTCGGCGTTCTACCATTCTTTTCGTCCACTCTCTGCGACGACCGTGACTGCGCAGCTAGAAGGACTTGAATCATTGATCATCTTGTGCCAAAGGACTTCGTCTATGCTCTAGCTCGATGACCGCTTCTCCGAATCAAGCCAACCCCGATCTTCAGGGCGGACCTACGACTACTAAAAAGCACTGGATAGATCGTCTGCATCATGTAGGATGGACAGTATTTCATCACGCACAGAAACACACAGGCGTGGGCATTGTGTGTTCTGTCGCATACTTTGATCCGTGAGTCATCTGACTGAGATGGTAACTGGCACGGTCTCACTTTGAAGCTGGATCAAAGTGGCAATTGGGGAGTTGACCTTCAGGCAGGATCTCAATATGGATATAAGCTCCTCTTCATCGTACTTCTGTCAGGCTTGTTCGCTGCGTTTCTTCAAGTGAGTATATAGGATGTTTGAAGTAGTGACCGTCCGAGTGACTTGCTGCGATTTTCACAGGTTCTTGCCTGTCGGCTTGGGGTGGTCACTGGCCTTGGTAAATCCTTCTCCATGTCAGCTTTCCTGCAAGATAGACATGTTTATTGACTCGTCATTTTCAGATCTCGCATCCCATTGCCGCCTTCTCTTCTACGATCGACCACGTCATAAGAAACTTTGGCGATGGGGAGTCCTTTACCCACTTTACGCGCTCTCCGAAATAGCCGTCATCAGCACCGATCTTGCTGAGCTCCTTGGTTCCGCAATAGCACTCACTCTTCTCTTTCCAGCGCTTCCACTCTGGGGTGGTGTTCTGGTAACAGGCGCCGATGTCTTATTAATACTTGCCCTCGGCAACCCTCTTCATAGTAGACCAGCGAAGGTATTTGAGTGGATCATCGCTGCACTAGTAAGCCCTCAACCACTCGTGTACCCCATTTGATTCAATGAGACGAGTCTAGGTGCTTGCTGTGCTCATTTGCATGGCCGTAATTATCGCAAAGATCAATATCGCTTGGGGTCCAGCCTTTGATGGATTCGTTCCTTCTCAGGAAATTTTTTCCAGCGGTGCTCTCTATACATGTAGGTCATGAAATGCGAGAATGCGGATATGAGTTGATGTAGCTTTGTTGTAGCCGTTGGAATCCTGGGCGCTACTGTCATGCCCCATAGTCTATTTCTGGGTTCCCATCTCGCAACCCAAGATAGGCTATCCAAAAAACCACTTGCCCCAGTCTCTTCGCTTTCCAGCAAAGTTCGAGAACAAGTGCTCACAGGGACCGCATCAAAGCGCGAGCACGTACAATACTTAGGAAGAGCGATCTGGCGAAAACTCCGGTCCTTCTTCGTAGTATCTCGCGCCGAGTTAGACGTGTTGAATGCCCGTCCGATGTCTTACGAACATAGAGAGAATCATTCCTTAGAGTTCGTGCGATCCCATCTATACCACGGCATGGTCGATATGGTCTCCAGTCTGCTAAGCCTCGCCGTCATCATCAATGCCCTGTAAGTTCTAACATTCCTTGTTGTCATTGAGGCTAACAACTCCTTCGAAGTATCCTAATCCTCGCCAGTGCCGTCTTCTATTATGGATCAGGGGCGTACGGATCTGAATCTCCAGCTAGCTTATATGATGCCCACACTCTCATCCAGAACACGATTGGCCCAGGTATGTCGTATCTTTCGGGTCCTGTAAGCTTCTCAAATCCTTGATAATAGCTGCCGCGTTACTCTTTGCGCTCGCCTTACTTGCATCTGGCCAAAGTGCTTCTCTTGTTGCCACTGTAGCAGGGCAAAGTATTTCGGAAGGATTCCTGAACTGGAAAGTTTCGGTCAGCTCTATCCTTTGTTCCGATGAGAATCATCACTCACTGATGTGACAGCCTGTTGTACGGCGCCTTCTGACGCGCCTGCTAGGACTGATACCTTCTATGACTGTTGCCATCGTCGTTGGACCGAACGGCATCAACTTCTTGCTTGTTGTAACTCAGGTCATCTTGTCGATAATACTCCCATTCGTTATATTCCCGCTGATATACCTCACCTCATCGTCGCGCATCATGCGAGTACGCAAAACGGCTTCGGAACACACGGTCATCAGTCCTGGCGTGGAAGCTCACTCCCTGCCTGTTGTCACATCATTGGATGATCCAGAGATAATTCAGACTGAGGACTTCGTAGATTTCAGCAGCGGGAAGTTCATGATGTCGATCGGGTGGTTGATATGGTTAGTGATTTTGGCAGCTAATGTCTACGTTCTTGTAACTCTCTAGGCCTGGGGCCAGATGGCTGAGATGAGTCACAAACCATGTATAAGTTTACCTCATTTCATTACGTGTACATGACGAGATGTGTTTCTGTATATATGTCTAGCTGTGCATCACAAAGCTTTCAGCCTCATGTGCATCTTGTATAGCAGTTACGCATACTTCCCTACAACAATTAGACATACACTCATCCTGTGGGTTAGTGTGAATTTTATCATATCGTAGCTATACATTGCACAGTTCCAATCCCCGATTGCCTAGGGTTGACAGTTGTCTTCACGAGGTTTAAAGATAGTTTTCTTGTTGTGGACAAGCATCGTCGGCGACCATCACAATTAAGATCCAGATGCTGAGGGTTTCGGGTGTATACCCCGCGCTTGGCTATGCTGATTGGTTGATAGTTTCAACTTGAGATAGACCTTTTGAAATAACTATCATTAGCCTGAGGGTGCGATAAGAGGAAAAAGGCAGTTGTCGATTTCAAACCTGCACCTTCCTCTCCGAAGAGTCCTCCAAGAAAACTGCTTTCGGATCTGCACAGTGTACTATCCAGGAGGCACAGATTTTGTGGTGGACTTCGAAGTTCCAGGGGATCGTTCATAGGTGAATGCAAGTGCTCGAGGCAGGCGTCAAACCCGCACCGTTCAAGAGGAACAGACTTTGAATTTGTCATGATACCCACACATGTGACTATGACTGCATGAAGATAGACACATACTCAAATCAGTGGACTTAGAGACAACCAAAAAAAGTCTCTGGACCACGCATGACACCCGGCACATTATGGCAGTAGTAGTGTACCACTGTTTGGACATCAAAAGGCGATCGAAGTCGGCAAAGTGACCTTAGGTTTGATCAGCCTCTTGTAAACAGTAATATAGGTAACGGCAAGGAGTTTACGGTAGTGAAAATACTAAGAAAACGTTGGTAAATACCTGAGAGATGCCCTTCGAATTATGTAACTCACTTCCAACACTGACTACACGCATCGATGTATTCGTCTATAATGCTCTGAGTATTACTTTGTTGGCTTCATTAGGTTGGCATCCTCGTGATATGGTACGACTGCAGTCCTTCGCGAAGTAGCTCGCCACATTCTGGGAGCGCAAGCAAGTGAAAGGTAGTTGCACAGGCAATGGCTGAAGTAGGACGCATCTGAGTACTAAAAGTCATTCAAATCGGCAACTCTCAGTCTATTTTCTACTTACCGGGTTGGCCATCTTGTGGTTGCAACAGGGCTGTCTTGTTATTCTCCATTGCAAACGGCGCCTAGGATGTTATTGCATGGACGAGGCTCTGAAAATCGGTGAGTTGCAAGATAACACTGCGAAGCATGGTGGCTTACCTCACCAAAACTGTGAATGCGTAATGCGTATGGAAAGTTGCAGTCCCATAAGTGACAATCGAGAACCCGAACCTGGATTCAGGATATCAGTACGACCCTTGTGCCATGTTAATATCTGAATTTACCCAGCGATTGAGTAGCGCTGAGTTTGCACTTGGATGCACTACTTTAGAGTGTCATACCCAGGAACCAGGAACATCATAGAGCTCAGGATCAAATACGTATGCCCATCTGCGGCGCCGGATTCGTCGCCAGCACCACTGAGCACAGAGAAACGATAGTCTGCATGTACACAACATAACACGTATCTATACGACAAGTGCAACAAGGAAAAATCGACCTGAAAGAAATAAATGACGCAGAAAAATAGTAGCGTAAGCACAAGAACAGACAAGCAATAGTTCAAGAAGTTGTCGTTTACATAAATTAGGACCTTTTCTGAGAAGCCTTGATGCCAAGTAGTCAGTATGAGTACATGTTAGGAATTGTACGGACTCACAAGTATGGCCATTAATTGTTGGTAATTCGGAGTTCCTGGCTGGGGGGCGCCGGGTGGCATGCTAGACATGGGAGGTGGGGACATCATGGACTGAGGTGGCTGGGGAGGTATTCCATATTGCGATTGCATTTGTTGGGGGGCATTGCCTTGACCCTGCTGACCCTGCGACTGTTGTAATAATGCAAGGATATTTGGAGGTAAGCCAGGCATTCCAGTGTGCATCTGCCCTGGCTGAGGAGTGGGTGTCTGAGAAGGCATCTGAGCATATGGGTTAGCGCTGGGCCCAGGCGGAGGATAGGGCGCTGCGGGTTGCTGAACGGGGGGCGGTGCATAGTATGGGTTTTGATGTGGGGGTGGAGGGGGCATTCCAAGTGAGCTCGGGGGAGGTCCTGGTGTTGGCGGTCCCTGTTGCATCGTGGGAGACGGCGTAGCACCATTCTGGGGTTGTTTCAGTGCCGCAAGCAGTTGTTGAACTTTGCGTGCCTGCTCCAACCGATCCCCTGTGCCCTGATGAACTGTCAGCGGTGTGGGACACTGGTAAGAAGCAGATACGTACAGTTTGATTGGCTGATGGCGGCTGTTGGTGGTACTGAGTGGCTGCTGGAGGGGGCTGGTTATACTGAGTGGCTGCTGACGGGGGCTGGTTATACTGAGTGGTTGCTGGCGGGGGCTGATTATACTGAGTAGCTGCTGGCGGAGGCTGGTTATACTGAGTGGTTGCTGGCGGGGGCTGATTGTACTGAGATATTGCTGGCGGGGGCTGGTTATACGCAGTGACGTTCGCCGGCTCGTTATACGAACCAGAACCCGAGCCAAGTCCACTCGAGAGAGGACCGCGGGAATCAAATCTGTCTCCGTAGCCACCCCGGCCGCCGCCACCGCCACCGCCGCGCCCACCACCCCTGTAATCATCTTCAAAGCGCCCGCGATCACGATCCCTGCCAAAGTCATCACGCCGGTCCCAATCCTCAAATGAGCCACGGCCTCGGCCACCGCCGCCGCGGCCCCTGCCCCGACCCCGGCCTCGAAAACCGCGCCCACCATCATCCCAGTCCCGTCCACCGTCAAATCTTTGCTCACGGCTGGCATGGCATGTAAGCACAAAAATGAATAGCATGTGATATCGCATACCGCTGAGTAGGAGGACCAGAAATCTCAGACTCCTCCCATGCATAGGTGATATCCATGGTTCCATCTTGCAGCCCTTGGTGACGGAGACGATCGAACGCCTCATCACAAGCCTGAGGGAGGTTAATATTACATTATTCCAACTTACAGTAAGACTGACCCTGATATCATAGAATTCAACATAACGTTGACTGCATAGGCTCTCGTCAGTAAACTAGGCGATTGGAAAGATCCAACATACTCAGCGCGATCACCGACAGGCATGACTGACTTAACGTCTCCGAACTGTTGAAATTTACGTCTGACCTCATTATCGTCGATAGTCTGAATAGAGTCCTTAAGTGTGACGATTAGGTTGCCCTGAAATTGCTGAACAAAATTCAGTCGTGATTCGCGAAATGAGCGTGATATGGCTACCAACCTGATTCTTGTCACGATCGCCACCTTGCTTTTGGTCATCGCGTGGAAGAGAATAATGAACATCGATCTGAGGAACGACAACTCCATTGATGTGGTCATCACAGTAAGGTGCATCAAAACTTACGGGTCTTCCACTTATCTCAGAACCCTGCAGACGATCCCTAGCACGCTCAGCTGCGCGAATATCGTACTGAACCGAAGCCTTAGTGATGATGCAGCGGGTTCCGTTTAAAACTTACAAAGGTCACGAAAACCATTCCCCGCGTTGCAATGAGATCGAAAAAGGTCTTGATATCTCCATGCTCTTCGAAGGAACGACGGACGTCCTCACTATTCGTCTCATACTACAAAGGTAGCTCAACGTTAGCAAATCAAATCCGTACCAGAACACGTGGAGCTGCATCCAACTCATTGACTCGCCTTAATGTTGCGTATAAACAAAGTACGACAGGGACGTTCGCGTTGGATTCGCTCTTCAATTATTGAATCGTGGACTTTGTCATCCCGTTCTCGACGTACAGTTCGCTTCTGAGGTCGCATACCAAATCCACCTTCGTCATAGTTGCCGTCGGGACCGTCTGACAAAGAATCGGATAGCAGTGAGATCAAGTCCTTGCAACGTGCCAGAAAACCAAGCTGAGGACAAGGCAGAACAAATAGACGTAGCGCAGCAAATTAGGAGAGGCGGAGA
Organism: Suillus subalutaceus; assembly: GCF_016647625.1. Classification (NCBI taxonomy): domain Eukaryota; kingdom Fungi; phylum Basidiomycota; class Agaricomycetes; order Boletales; family Suillaceae; genus Suillus; species Suillus subalutaceus. Next base: position 25,327 of record NW_024540440.1, read on the forward strand.
AGACTCCAACTCAGCCGAAACATATCAGCTCCCAATTGTGAAGTTCGGACGAGCACATTCCCTGGGCTATCTCAGATTCCATCGTCTGTAGTCTTTCTTCCGACTTCACTGCTCTCGCTAAAGAATAGCTTAAGCTCGCGAGTGCGCCTTAATGTCTGAGATGCCTCCATGAAAGTTTCGCCGTTGACAACATGAGCCTGTCAATTTTTCGTCGCTATAATTTGCATCCCATGTGAAGCTGCGCCGCCAAAGTTCTGCCTGTATTCGCGCATTTTTCAGTCTTAGCTTCAAGCGCACCTTCATAATTACCATAGCCCTGGGAGTAACCATCTGACTGGGTTTGGGCATTGAACTGAGCGGAGGGTATTCCACTACCATAATTACCACTGCCGTTCTGGTAGAAGGGGTCTTGCGAGCCAGAGTCGTAATTATTGTAGAGGCCCATATCGCCTTGAGGCGGCCCTTGATCATATGCGTTGGAGACACCGCCATCGTAATTGCCAAAGTGGCCACCTGGCCCACCTTGGCCGCCTCGGCCACGGCCGAATCCTCTTCCACGAGGCGCCCCGCCTCCTCTATGATGGTAAGATCTATCCGGCCCAGCCCCTGGTGGGCCGCCCCTTCTGTTGGCGGAATTATCGTAAACTCCTCCATAGGGATGATGACGATTCATTTTCTTTTACTGGGGGTCGAGGTGAGCTGAGCTGAGCTGATATGTGAAAGCTTAAAGATCCGGTGGAAAACGTGTACGTGGAAGGTAGAGAAAAACTGCTGAAGAATAACTCTGAATAAACTTCTGAAAGTACGAATCAACTCAAGAGGAATACGCTGAAAGCGAAAACCAACAGAAGAGCTGTCTGATGATGATGGTGGTTCGGGTCAAAGCCGTTGTCAACGTCTAACAAAATTTTCTGCCATGGGTGAGAAAATACACGTAATCTCATTTTCCAAATGCGGATCATCGACATTCGTTGCTCGCAGTCACTGGTCAAAGCCACTTGTACTACTTACTCTGTGCAACCCTCCACGATGTCGAAGCAATTTCAGTTCAAGCTCGTTCTTCTAGGTAAATCAATGCAGTTTAAATTCTATGAAAACCGAACTCACAACATTTCTTAAGGCGAGTCAGCTGTTGGGAAATCCAGGTAATGCACAGCGTCGTTATTATCTCGTGCGCAAGTCTCCAGCTTACTCGCTACAGCTTGGTCCTAAGGTTCGTGAAAGATCAGTTTGATGACTACCGGGAAAGTACTATTGGCGGTATGTATCATCTAAAAACCTATTTTCTTCCACTGAGCTCTTGGTCACACAGCCGCGTTCCTGACACAAACAGTTACCTTAGAGGACCAGACAACTGTCAAGTTTGAAATATGGTAAGTGATGTGAAATTGTGGTGTTTGCGCATACTAAAATATGGCTTAGGGATACAGCGGGTCAAGAGCGATACAAAGTAAGTTCCCAAATTTCATATACCACGTATCACGCGAATTAACGATACGGCGTGCCTTCTAGTCCCTTGTATGTTTTATCCTCTTTGTGGAGTTACGTTTGATTTAGAAGATCTTAGGCGCCAATGTACTATCGCAACGCAAATTGTGCAGTTGTCGTGTATGACATCACCCAAGCTGCCTCTTTGGAGAAGGCGAAGACATGGATTCGTGAACTGCAACGCCAAGCAGACCCATCGATAATAATAGCCTTGTGCGGCAACAAATTGGATCTCTCCGCACGCAGACAAGTTACGGAGGAGGAAGCCAGTAAATATGCTGACGAAGAAGGTCTTCTGTGGAGCGAGACAAGCGCAAAGACAGGAGAGGGTGTAAACGCTATCTTCAATGCTATTGGTGCGTTTTGTCTTTGATTGGATTATTGCGCTCTAACTTGATTCTATGCACAGCCAAGAAGCTCCCGTTGACCGCACCGCCCTCAGCGCGTGGTGCTCGTGTCGCAGCCCCTGGTACCACGCGGCAGAGTGTAGACCTTAACAGGCAGCCAACAGCTCAAGGTAGCGAAGCTTGCAATTGCTAGATTTTATGTACAATCCCACACATGCCGCATGGAACTCCATTTTACCTTTATCTGACTTAGTCTGTTCCCGCCCTTATTAGCCGTAATCATGACCTACTTCAATGCTAAACTTTCTAGGATGCATATTCATTGTCACGAATATCAAGCCAGAAGTCGTGGGATGGGATTAGCTTGGGATGATGATTCTATTATAAACCAGTTTCAATGAAATATGGTATGCTACAAGTATGGTTCAGGCCAAAAATACAAGCCACTCAAGATCTAGTTGTGAATACAGCGGTGATTGGGAAGGTAGGGGCATGTAGGTATCGTGAATATTCAACTTCCCGTGCACCTCCTGTTGAATAAGTCAAACGTCTCTTTCACATGCGGACTGTCAAGGGCATGGAAACTAGGCGAATGTTCCCTGTCGATCATAGCAGAAAGGCACGACAAGGATTCGTGGTCATTAACAAGCACCGCTAGACGACGGGGGCGACGGGGATAAGGTGATGATGGAAGAGAGCGCTCTGAATCAATACTGAAGCATGACAATTGTAGGTTGTCGAGGTTTCCGGGTGGTTTATGAGGAACTTCGGACACTGGACTGGGCGGAGTGACCAAGGGTTGTGACATGCTGTGCAAAGGATAAGGGGAAGAACGGGTTAAACCGTGTGGCGGCGGTTCATCATCAGGCAAGCTGAAGAAAGAGTCATAAATTTGGTTGCTCCTTCGTGAATCCTCACGACGCAACTGGTTACTGGGTAGCAACAGGGGCTGGATCAAGCATCAGCCATCGTGGATATATTCACCACAGAACGCTTGCCAGCTCACCTTCGCCACATCTGACATAGAATTCAATATGTCCCCGAGTTGTATACATTCCGAATCAGAGACTGATTCGTAATTTCTCGCCTTGTTTTCTTCAAGGTTATGGATCCAGGTGTGGACGTCCTCTATCCGGCTCTTCTACGGCTGTTTCTGTGAGACGCTCTACGAAAGAGCTTGGAATCCACCCGAGACGGTCCCCCTCGGGACGCATAGCAGCCCACCAGCCTGAATCCTCCATCTTCACAACGGTGAGAATCTCACTGCGAGTGAACGAGAGATGATCTGGATCGTCTGACTCGAAGTCAAACATACATATCACGTTGCAGATGAACCCCTCCGGGTCGCCTGTGCTGGGCGTCAGATCCGATGTCGTTAAACTGGATTCGGATGAAAGAGAAGATGTAGGTTCAGGGGAGGTCGAACGATAAGGTAGAGGAAACGAGGAGTCTATCAACACTCGGAGAGGTTGCCGTTGTGGTCGCGAAAATGAGGCCAGCATCGTAACGGGTTTCAAGCAGAAGAAAGCCCTAGATCATGGAGTGTGAGTCTTTCTATGTATGAGTAACCCAAGTGTGACAATGGGAAGCCACGTTGTTATTAAGGAAAGAGGTGCCCTGCGCGAATGACGAGATTTCAAAAGAATGAGGGATACGATCAACTGCAACCATCATGACATGGATTCCCACTACTTACAGGTGACACAAGCGCTGAAAATGTAGCTGTACTTATTTGAGGACACCTGGTCACACTCTTGACCCGATGATCAATACCTGCGCATGCGAACCTAGGGTCACATCGCCGAGACAACCGTCAAATTGTCAATAGCCCAATAGTTGTAGTATAGGGACGTGTATGGAAAGTAACCATGTGCTTACTTTTGGCTGTGTCCGTCATGATCGCAGTCACGGTTGGAGTAACCTCAGGATTTCTGAGGTATCAATAAATAGTGGATACGCTCCAGGGCACGAGCGCGAATGGGCGTCAGACGGTCAAACCCAGTTAAGAAATAATTGGTACCCTCGTAGAGCAACTATCACTATCGGACCTAATGATAGCTTCAAATCAGCAATAATGAACATGTATTTCAGGCATAGTTGCAACTACTCGTTTTTGTTTGGTTGTGTATCGAGCCTCGTTGCCTAGTCTCCTGACTATAGACCAAATATAGGTTTACCGTGACCGTGTAAGGACAGAAAGATTGCGTCCTATCGTTTTACAATCCACAATGCCACCGTCAACGTGGAACACGGCTAAGGCGAAGGTGCAGAGCTTGTAAATGATCATCCACTACACGTTTTCTGAACTTCGCCTGCACAGGTGCAACTTCGGTATCCGTTATCTTGCAATGATCTCCTGCTACTGCTTAATAAGTTCTTACATGCTCTAGACTCTCCGTTCAACGGCTTCGCATAGCGCAGCAGAAGAAGGAGGCACACGCCAAGGGCTCTCGCAGGGACATCGCCCTTCTCTTGGAGAAGGGAAAAACGGAGAGTGCACGAGTCAAAGTAGAAGCTGGTAGGTCTCCTCTCCCCAGCTAGGACTTCGGTTGTTCAATTACTTGGTGTGCTCGTGCGCGGTCATCGTGCGACGCCAGTCATAAACGAAGATGTGAACCTCGAGTTATACGAGCTACTTGAACTTTACTGCGAGTTGCTCATTGCCCGCTTCGGCCTTCTTGACCAAAAGTATGGAGCTCTATATTTGTTGGTCTTATTTTTCAATGTCGATTCATCTGCCGGTAGTACTCGTGACCCTGATCCTGGAATCAACGAAGGTGTATGTAGCATTATACATGCAGCTCCAAGAACCGAAGTGAAAGGTGAATCTATATCGTGACATGAATCATACTGCTCATTGGCATTCCGCCCCAGAATTACTGGTTCTGCGCGACATGCTGATGCACAAGTATGGGCGCGACTTCTCCGCAGCTGCAATGGAAAATAGAAGTGGTTGTGTGAGTGAACGTGTAAGTATGTCGCCCGCGGCTATTTTGAACCCGGGCTTATGCCTTCTCTGCCGTGCCAGATAATGAGGAAGCTCGTCATAGAAACACCCTCGGAAGAGCTGGTTGATGCATATCTCGGCGAGATTGCCAAAGCTTATGGCGTCAAGTGGGCCTCTGCTTCATCAATCACTGCTGCGGCACAAGGGAGCGTTGTGGTTCGTTGACTCACTTTGGAATCAGGATGTGATCTCATACAGTCCTCTCCAAAAGGGTGGCCCATCAGGCAGCGATACACTGGAATCCCTTCCGTTGTATTCCAGGGAAATTTCTGATAAGTTACCGGATATTCCTCCAACTGAAGACGAAACCGGGAAATCCAGGGCATCAGCCGGAGGAAAATCCCACCAGACGGAGCACTCGAAAGAGGAAACTGAGGATGAGTTCGCCGTTCTGGCACGACGCTTTGAGGAATTAAAGAAGCGCTAACTAGGTGTAGTGTACACTCCTCTGCGTGACACGGCTTATCTGCTTTTGTGTATATCCGAACCTTCAATGATTCTCCATCTTATGAAGCTATGTGATCACGATTCACAAATTTTAGTGACTTCCGGAGATTTCTATTACCCCCGGGCTGTACGTATCAGCTTAATTATGCCAAGTCAGGTGCGCGAATTGATTGTACTGGAGGCGCCAACCTTGTGTCGTCACTTATGTCCGCCGGATCCCATGGAAGGGGACATTTTATAATACTTTGAGGGATTACAAAGGACCAATCACGGGATTCTGGTCTGGTCGGACACGCCCAGGACTTAATGAGTGACTACTATCATGATAAACTTGTAATCAGGTTCAACCAGGCTTCAAGTTCTCATCCATGTGTCAAAATATTTATGGCGAGTCGTCACGGTATTTAGTCATAATGATGTTACCTTGTACTGATCAAAAAATTAAATACTGATGTCCTGACGTTGTCTTGATTTCCGGCGTGCAGGAAAGTTGGACAGAAATTCGATAATCAGCTGCGAGGCCAGGCTTAAAATATATATCGAACATATGCCACTGGTATTAATATTTTTGGGGTCTCACGCCAATTTGCAGATTGTGAAGACTGCGAGAGTGAACATCGAAATTCGAGCTCGAAGGAAAATTTGAGCGGACGCACTCGACTTTATCCACTTGTCAGTCGAGTCACGATTGGACTGCACACAAGAAATATTGTGACACCAGGATTTTGGTATTTTTATTTCCTAGTTGAGCATGTCTAGCTCGCCACGGACGGCAGACATGAGAATGCATATTTTATTCAAGCGGACCTTTCGGACAATTATACATCTTGGCTCTGATTCAAGGATGTGCCCCAACGGTAAGCATTGCAGCTCGGCGGCGAAACGTTGAGTCAGCCACAGAGTCACCAATTAAATGGACGGTCCGGCCTGGACACTAGAAACATGACTTTCCAGCGCAAACATTAATGCGATAGGCCGCACATACGGTACTAGTGGCATGTCAGATTCGCGGTTTTCAAAAAATGGGCAACCACAAAATTATTCTTGCATACCAACAGTGATCCGCCGACCAGTAATTATCTCCAGAGTGCGGCGGATTCAAGGTGCCATCACCTCAGAGCACGGGCCGAATTTAGGGGCCTTCGGACCTTGACTAGTTCACAAACGATAAACTGTACCACTTTTAAAACTTTTCAAGTCAGTGCCAGAGAAAATAATTTATTGGCAAACGTAGGCAAACATTGTCACCTCGGTGTTATCGACACAAAGGACTTGAAACGATGTCAAACTGAGAAGCGAATGATGAAATGAAAGAGAAGTATTTTATGGAAATAGTGATTATTCGGGCTAAGTCGGGGAAGTGGGAAGTCCGGTAGTCGCCGGACAGTCCTCGGGCACGTGGAAAGGTTCAAATCCATTCACGCGATTGCAGCGGCTGGAGGAAAGGTCAGGTGCGGAGCAATTAACATGTCTCCGCCGGGAAGATTATGTCTGACTGAATTTATAATGACATCCTTCCCCCATACCAATTATAAATAATCCCCGATCTCTGGTCGTTTCATCTATGTCTACCTCTATCATGTCCCAGTCGTTTCACCATTTTCCTCCTGCGATAGGAGACGGTCATTCTGAGGATGCTGACAGTGACATCGGGTCCGAGTCTGACAGATACACTGATATGTCTCTCGACGCGTTTGCGCCCAGCGTGGCAAGCTCGAAGACGTCTATGGATATCTCTATGCGTTCTCAATCCCCAGCTCCATCAGTATTCTCTGCAACAAGTTCTTTGCGAGCCCAAGCATATAGACAAGAATACGGACGAGGCCTGAACAACTATTCAGAAGTCTACCGGTTACCAGCCGATGATGAAGAACTTGATCGTTTGGGTGTGGTTCAAGTGACCCCTTTTCATCCCCTGTGGTCTAACATCCCAGCACAGATAGACAGCATGATATGTTTTGCAAAGCTATCGGCAAATTCCCACCACCGATGCCCGAAATCATGGCAGTTGATGAGTTCGAAGTTAAAGCTGTCCTCGACCTAGGTTGTGGCAGTGGCAGCTGGTGAGATTCTTCTTTTGAAATTCTAACTATGCTCACGTGTGCAGGATAATGGACATTGCGAGAGAATTCCCAAATGCAGGTGCGGTAGCTGTGGATCTCGTTCCCATGCAGTCAACGTATGTGCTCGTGTTAACCCCTGTTCATTTAACCTTTCCTGAGCGAGCTACTCCTTGGCAGATCTATGCCACCAAACTGCAGGTGAGAAAGATAGCTGCGATTATCCGGCGCTACCTTTCTTAGCTAGATTCCTTGCTTGATTTAGAAGTGAAGTTGACGACATTAATCTCGGGCTGGAACACTTTTATGGTGATTTCAATGTCGTCCATGCTCAATTAATTTCTTCCGGAGTCAGTATATTCAATTACGAGTAATTTTTTTTTTTAAAGTACTGACGTTATTCACCCTCATTTTTTCTGTACTACTAGATTCGGGATTACCACGGGCTCATTAACCATATCGCGCATGTCCTCCGGCCAGGCGGTCTAATAGACATCACTGAATTCCCATTCCACTTTACTGGCATCGAGAAAACACCTATTTGTCCGCCAGCGGGCACCTTTGAACCGCCGTGGACACCTCTATGGATGTCTTATGCGAACAGAGCCGTTCGTCAACGGGGTGGTGATGCAGACGCTTCCTTGCACATGCATCAATGGGTGTGCGATCACCCGGCATTCGAGGACGTTGTGTACCGCGAATTCTGGATACCACTTTCGCCGTGGTTAAAGGGCAAAGACTCCAATAGTGTCTGGTGGAATGGTATTGGGACGACTATGCGAGATGACGTCAAAGTAAGCCGGCCAAGCATGACGTGAAGCCGTCACATATTGATCGCGCTTGTAGGCATTCATGAGATCCGGTCGCCCTTTGCTCCTCGGCAATGGGTTATCAGAAGATTTTGTAGATCAACTGGAAAACAACGCTGTGGCGGAATTGGATGAGGCAATCACTCCTGTTTACGTGTGTATACAAAACGTCTACGCCCGTAAGAAACATTGATTGATTCCGGTGCACCTTGGTACTATTTATTCATCTGTTTTACTTACCACTTTGGCATGTTTGGACTCGCGTGGGCATCACATTAGAATACTGTATCATGGGATAGTTATTTATTCCTTCCTCATTACCGTTCGATACCTGCACCAACTACGCTTTTTTCACGGCATCACGACACGAGATATATTTGACGTAGATGATTACAGACGAGTTCTAATCTAAGCATCCTGAAGGAAAAAAGAGATACGTGCTTGGACATGCTCATGTCCCTGCATATGTGAACAATAAGACTAACCGAGTCAGCTTTGGTACTGGGGTGGAGGGGAAGAGGTGTTTCTTTCGGGCATGTCCATACGCGAAGCTATAATTCCCAGTATTCTATCCACTTCTGAGTCTGGTATCTGTACAGGTGGCTCCAGCCTTGATGGCATCGGAGAATGTTTTACCTCGTGTAGAGAAAGTGCAGGAGAAGAAACGCTGTCAGGTGGAGGTGGCAAAGGACGCCACCTACCACGCGCACTAGAAGAAGATAGAGAACCACTAGTATTATTTCTGGGTTCGCTGTATGTGCCTAGAGAGCTTGTGGCGGACCCAGGACCACGTGCAATTGCTCTTTCATGTGGCGAACCATCAGTGCTTCCGCCGATAGGTATCAATGGGAATTTTTGCGGACGAATTTTGGTAGTGGCGCCAGAAATAGTGTATGGCGCGAGTGCGGGGAAGTACGTAGCATGAGCCTCGGGAGTGATTTCGTTTGCTAGTAAGTTGGAATTTCGTGCTGAAATTGCTGTTTTAAGGCGCCGTGAGCGTCGCCAGAAGAGGAAACAGAGGACTAAAGCAAGCAAGACGACCACTCCTACGATGGTGCCAGCTATTTCGCCTGCGTGTGAGGGCTTCGATGACGATGGCCTTATCGGAGGAAGTCGCTTCAGTTCCGGATCTTAAACTTTTTGATCGGTGGACTTACAGTGTGGTCGGCTGAGGCTGATAGAGTTTCACGGAGTTTATTGCAAGCTTGTTGCCGTCTTCACTAGTGTCGGCAATATTCAAAACATAAATTTGTGCTGAATCTAGGCCCCCTTCATAGAACAAGGTAGTGTCCGGAATGAACCAGAAGCTACTTGCATTAAGCACGGACTGGGTGCCGTTTAGAGACTGATAACTTTATAAGTAAGCTCCTGGTTTTGGAATGAGATGTATAATGCGTACCACTGTGTATTGCCAATTACCCCAGTTTACAATACCTTGTACGACCACCGCCGATGACCCTCCGAAGGTGGTTGACACACTTGAACCCATGGTTTCCGTAAAATGGAAGGTGCCTCCAGGGACATGTGTATCTGTGCCAGTAGACCAATTCCCGGTATAATTGAGGAACGTGGTATTCGTATTACTATATGATGCCATTTGGGGGATTGCTTGACTGATAGAAAATTCAGACGCTACCGAAACAGATTGCGTTGACCATTGACGTACTCGATATAAATTACAGCATTCTCAAATGCAAGTTGCTGCCCTGAAGTTGGGTGGGCTGTTAGGGTGAGCGAGTGGGTTCCTTCTGGTAGTGCTTGATTAGAGTACAGGATATCACTGGGAGAGCTGAGGGATGAAGAGAATATTCCGTCCACCGTGATATCGAACGTGCAATTTGCCGTTCCATAGAGTTCTATCCCTGTGCCTTTATTGGCAGTAATCAATTCAGAATTGCGAAGGGGAAATTCATACGATCATTGAACGTACCATAAAATGACAAGGTAACATTAGCACCTGGTAGCGAGGTGATGTGTGCTGATATGCCAACTCCTGGATTCGCAGGGACCGTATTATATCCAGTCTCCGAGTACCAGACTTGCCAGCCATTTCCCGTTCCGAAACCATCGTCTGTAAGTAAGTCAAGTCAAACAGTTAATGAAACGCGATGGAACAGCCCACAGTAAGGATAATACGTGAATACTGGACTCGTATCATTCAGAGTTATATTCCACGAGGTCGCCATTAGTAACAGTCGCGTAATACAGCGACCAGTCACTTGGAGGCTACTGCGTTTTTCGATGCGGCACTTTTGCTTGATAGGTGTTGGGGATTGATTCAGGCCAATAATTTCAGGATACAGGCGCCCGCAATGGTATTTTCGATGCCGGGTGACACATTATCGGTTAGCTTCCAACAAACGTGGTCCATCAGTGCCTTCATCACGAGCGTTGTTGCGCATCATCGGATTGACAGCTTGTTTGAGCTATTTCAGCATTGTCGCTGATCGCGAATTGACAGCGCTGTTCAACCAGAAATCTGCCGAGCAAAGTTCACGCGCCCACGATATTTCTATTGCGGGTGCCAGGGTCTGGCCAGGGGGAGTTCCACCAAGGGACATAGCGACGGTGTTCACAAGTGAACTAGACTGCATGAGAGATTACGAGACAATTTTAGCGTACACCACGGCAAATTTTCGTCAGAATAACCTATTTCAAGAATACAACAAGTGGTGCTTTCTACAATGTGCACTCACCAACTAGTTCATTGAAAGCTTGTTTGAATGTCGGGCTATGCAAATCCATCAGCGTGATGCACTGGCAGCACTGCGTTTCGCCCACGAGATGAAGTAGATCATCAACTACCTTGTCTAAAACTCCGTGCAACGTCACGATGCCGTAGGAGGTCATAGATCTCCTGCCATGCCACTACGCAAGCACTCAGGGTTGAACGTTGAAACCCTGACCGGGACCCAGCGCTGCAACCGCGGCCTGGTTTAATACCACCGCGCGTGCACGAAGAAGTCGAGTGGCGCATGTTCAAACTCAAAGTACTAGTGTGTACGTACACTAAGATTCTCGAAGAGTTATACATGTTCAATGTTCAAACCCATCCTGCCCCGGGCTCTTGTTGTCAAAAGAAACAATCAACGATGACTCAGATCTGCATGTATCTGTCCCTGATGGGTGGAGGCTGAGCTGAGCGTTTTTGATAACCGCTATAGCTCCAACTCGAGCCCTGCGGTTGCATGGTCAACATGATGGACATGTATGGAAGACATCTGATGACATCCCGTATTATATCTAGAAAGGAACAATAAAGAGAGCAGGATTATGCGGGGAATAAAACATGGGTCTATGTCTAAAAAGCGACGAATTGAGAGCTCATGACATAAGATATACTGACCACAATCTTCAAAAACTCAAAGGGAAACATACGTACACCCTGTGCTTGAAACTTGAAGCCCACGGTGGACGTTCACTACTGTACTGGTCAGGGCAGGTATAGAGGTACCGACACAGTAGAACCTCAACGTTGTGAGCTTATAATGTAGCAACCGTGTTGGTATCGACACTGCCGAGGGAGGAGGATGAAAGAGGCGTGAAATGATGGCCCGGGAGGTAGTGAAGTATACAGGCTAAGTCCTGGTCATGTATGCCTTGACCGCACGGCCGATCTCACCAGACGGTCGACGTGTAAGTAGATGGTGACTCAAACGAAGTATTGGAGTGTGTTGAAGCGCTTGATCAAACAATGACCAAACAAATAATTCAGCTCGACCACGTCGTGCATTTCGCAATCGCCGACCTGCAGCTCGCCCTTTGATCGCTGTCAGCAATGGCTTACGCCTCGAAAAAGGAGGACGAGAGTGGCCTTAGTTCTTACTATAATAACAAGACAACAATTATTCAAGAAGCCCGTGTTTTCAACGACTCTCCAATTAGCCCCAGGAAATGCAGGGCCCTCCTTACTCGCATTGTCTATCTGCTTTACATTGGGGAGACCTTCAGCGCGCAGGAGGCCACAACGTTGTTCTTTGGAACGACAAAGCTCTTCCAACACAAGGATGTATGTTCCCATTATCTTCCCATTGCCATGCAATGACCAGCTTATGTCTATGAAGAGCGCCTTGAGGCAGATGGTGTATCTAGCCATCAAGGAACTCGCAACCACCGCTGAAGATGTCATCATGGTCACAAGCAGTATTATGAAGGACATGCAACCAAACTCCGAGGTCATCTACCGGCCAAATGCGATTCGTGCACTTTGCCGAATCATTGACGTGCGTTTGCCCAAATTATGGAGTCCCATGCGCTCACTGCTGTATAGCCTTCCATGGCTCAAGGTGTAGAGCGTTTCTTCAAAGCCGCAATTGTAGACCGAACGCCTTCTATCTCATCTGCGGCACTCGTGTCCTCATACCATTTATTCCCTCTCGCAAAGGACGTAGTAAAGCGTTGGGTGAACGAGGCTCAGGAAGCGGTCAGCGCAAAGTCATCATCGTCCTTCTTCCCCGGATCATCAGGCGGTGGTTACCTCAATTTTGGCTCGTCCGGAAATTCAAACAGCGGTTACCAACCTATCCCTTCGACGAGCTACATCACTCAATATCATGCACTTGGTCTTCTATACTTGATTCGCCAGCAGGATCGGATGGCTGTGACTAAAATGATACAGCAGCTTGGCGGGGGCAAGTCTGGTGCAGGCACGACGCTTAAAAACTCCATGGCTCTTTGTATGCTTATTCGGTATGCTGCGAAAGTGATGGAGGAAGATCCAAAGTACGTCTTTAGACGGGCTATGAAATCAACTCCTTATTTTGGTTCTAGTGTTCAAAGGCAGATCCTCGATCTTTTGGAAGGGTGGCTACGTCACAAGAGTGACATGGTCAATTTTGAGGCAGCACGTGCTATCTGCGAGATGAAGAATGTCAATGCTTCGCAACTCACCAAACCAATAGCGGGTTTGTAACTGTTGAACTTTGATTATTTTTATCTGACTTGTTTACAGTGCTCCAGCTATTCCTCTCTTCTCCCAAACCTGTTTTGAAATTTTCTGCAACCCGGACACTGGCTACTCTCGCTTTAACTCATCCTGCTGCTGTGGCGTCGTGTAACGTCGATCTTGAGAATCTTATCACTGACCAGAATAGGAGTGTGGCAACATACGCCATCACTACCCTGCTTAAGGTAGAGATGAACTTGAAATAATTCTACATCCACTAATTGTCCCCTAGACCGGAAATGAGGCGTCCGTTGACCGCCTCATGAAGCAGATCACTGGATTCATGTCAGAGATCAGCGATGAATTCAAAGTCATCATTGTCGACGCCATTCGCTCGCTATGCATTAAATTCCCGACGAAACACGTTTCCATGCTCGCTTTCCTTTCGGGAGTTCTTCGTGATGAGGGCGGATATGACTTCAAACGTGCCGTCGTCGAGGCTATGTTCGACATGATCAAGTTCATCTCAGACTGCAAAGAGCAGGCGCTCTCACATCTGTGTGAGTTCATCGAAGACTGCGAATTCACGAAGTTGTCTGTGCGGATATTACACCTCCTTGGCCTCGAAGGTCCCAAAGCTCCTCAACCGACCAAGTACATCCGGTTCATCTACAACCGTGTCGTACTTGAAAATGCCACCGTACGAGCAGCAGCTGTTGCAAGTTTGGCCAAGTTCGGTGTCAATGCGGTGGACGATGGTTTACGAAGAAGCATTGGCGTTCTACTAAACAGGTTGGTAGCTTTTTCTTACGCGTAGAAAAAGCTGCGAACAAAAGTTGTCAGGTGTTTGGATGACGTCGACGATGAAGTTCGTGATCGCGCCGCCATGTACTTGAAAGTCATGAAGGAGGCGTCTCTTGCGGATACTTATGTGAAAGAAGGTACGTTTGGTTTTTCGACGATTTCTAGTGTCTCATGATTTGTACAGAATCTGTATTCTCACTTGCCGCGCTCGAGTCCAAACTCGTTGCGTATGTCAATGATGTTGATGCCAGCGCACAGCCGTTCGACGCCTCGTCGATACCAAAAATCAGTCGAGCTCAACTTGCTGCTGAGTCGACTAGTCAGTATTCTTGTTTTCTCTTATTCTAAAGTCTGACGCATTTTCAGGACCAAGCACGCTAGACACTATTGCTGCGCCCGCAACGAGAGCTTCGGCATCTCCACCACCTCCAACCGCTGCAGAAACGCAATCTGCATACGTACAGCAACTTGCGGATATGCCACACTTTGCAGAGTATGGAACCGTCCTCAACAGCAGCGTAAAGCCTGCACAGCTCACGGAATCCGAGACCGAGTATCAAGTTACGTGTGTTAAGCATATATTCAGAGAGCATATTGTGTTCCAGGTCAGTAAACTGCACTGCACTTCATGGCGTTGAGTCTGATTCGGTTCCCAGTTCAATGTATCAAATACCCTCCCGGATACTGTACTGGAGCAGGTGGTCGTGGTAATGCAACCACAGGCCGATTCTGGCTTGACAGAAGACGCTGTCTTCCAAATCGACTCTCTGAGTTGCGCCAATTCACCTGGAATTGTCTATGTTTCTTTCAAGCGGGACAACCCCCGGGAGTATACCACCACCTCCTTCCAATGTATCCTGAAGTTCATTTCCAAAGAACTGGATCCGTCGACGGGTCGGCCGGAAGAAGAGGGTTACGAGGATGAATACCAACTGGAGGAGGTTGAACTTTCAGCCGGTGGGGACTATATCATTCCCAGTTACGCGTCTTTTTCCTCCGAGTGGGATCGTTTACGGTCTGGTGCGACTGCTACAGAAACATTTTCACTTGGTGCCATGGAAAGTATCAAAGGTCCGTTTCACTCTTTCTGTACTCGTCCGCAATTTTTCCACGGCTGATGCAACTCACATCTCATCCACATTTACAGCTGCCTGCGACTCTATCATTGAGCTGCTCAATATGGAGCCTTTGGGTGGCACGGAGACGCCCAGTTCGCCATCTGTACACACGCTTCAACTTTCTGGTCTGGTAACTGGAGGAGGAGGCAAGGTGCTTGTCAGGTGCAGAATGACTTTCTCGCGAGGTCAGGGTGTTACGCTTGAACTTGGGGTGCGTGCAGAGCAGGAGAATGCATGTGCCCTGGTTGTATCTGTCGTCGGAGGTTAGAGCTAGATGCGCTTGTATCACATGGTGTCCCACTGGTCAGACAATTATTAGTAATGCATACAAGACTCTGCTATGTTCACACGTCGGCTGGGAGATTAGACATTGTTGGAATGACCATAAGGAGTAGTTCCATATTCCGGTAAAGGCGGTCCCCGAATCGTTCTAAATATCGGAAGTCTCAAGACAACGGATGGCATGAGTTTTGAAGATTTACATGATTCAAATTGCTCAGGGAGTGTTCGTACGATTTCACGGCTATCGTACCACTTTCCAGTGCTTTTAAGTCACACATAATTTCTGTGATATAGTGCTTGAGCTCATTCGAGTTCACTAACTCTGATCTGACCGCAACAAATTGTCATCCAGACTCGCGATGTATGCCCCCCTCCCACCGCCGTCGCTGCCCACGCCCAAGGCTATCCGTGTTAATACTAGAGGAGCAGTGATACTCGCCGAGGAGTCACCCGAGGTATGCATTGTCACCTGTTGAAGCTATGCATCACCTTGACTCCTTATATCATAGACCCGAGACAGTCGAGGAATATACCTTCCAAACTATATCGAGCCAGTTTCACATATCGCAATAGATGTGAGTGCTAGTCAATCTATCATCCTGGTTACTGACATCAGGGCTATCGCAGATCGGTGGATCACTGGCGAAGGTCGTTTACTTTACTCGCTCTCCGCAGTCCTCTTCATCCCCATCTGTGATAGCTACGCAGGGTGGTTCCAGCGCTAACAGCTTCTCGACGTCCAGTGCTGGCTCCCCATCCACGTCCCCACCAAACGTTACTTGCCCTATCCCCAGCAGCTCCTCGCAAACCCGGAACGGCACCCTCACACCCCGTATCCTCGAATACCATTATAACGGAAATGGACACAGCAATGACCACTATCCCCCCGACACCCTAGATTCCCTCGACACAGACCTTTTGCACTCTAGCATCCTGAAACGCACAACCGAAGTCCGACACATCCCTGGCGGCTCTATTAATTTCGAGCGGTTCGAAACATCTAATATTTCCGCGCTTATCGCCTTCATATCGGAGCTCATAACTCGTTCTGCTGCCGCGAATGGCGTCTCTATCGAGGAGATGCGCCGCGGCGTTAAGATATCAGCCACTGGCGGCGGCGCACACAGGTTTGGCAAGCTGTTCGAGGGTGAACTCGTGGTGGACGTGCAGAGAGAGGACGAGATGGAGTGTCTGATCGAGGGCATGAAATTTATGGTAACGATCCCAGAGGAGGTGTATTACTTCTCGGATGAACTCATCCAGGAAGTGACCCATCACATATCAAAGGACGTACAGAACGAGATCGTATCGGATGGTCCTGCGCCCAGCACGAGTGCAGAGCCTGTTCTGGAGCGGCCATCGCCAGACCCGCCGCGGTATGCCGTGACATTCGAAACCAGTGAACCTTCTGCGCATCTTCCTTGTTTGCTTGTCAACATCGGATCTGGTGTGTCTATCATAAAGGTGGATGCTGATGGGTCGTTTGAACGTGTCAGCGGAACAAGCCTTGGTGGGGGAACGTTATGGGGACTTCTCAGCTTGTTGACGCCCGCTCGGACATTTGATGGTAAGTCGAAGACTTGAGGGCTTGATCAGTGTCTTATTTTTGGCGCAGAAATGCTTGCACTATCCGAAAAGGGCGATAATGCTAGTGTGGATATGCTCGTTGGTGATATCTATGGTTCGGACTACAGCAAGCTTGGACTCAAATCCACCATGATAGCAAGTTCCTTTGGCAAGGTTTTCAGGAGCAGAGGCGAGGCGAAGGAAGAAGGCGAACGCGGGACGTTCCGAGCAGAGGACATTAGTCGAAGCTTGCTCTACGCTGTATCGAACAACATCGGACAGATTGCGTGAGTTGCCAGATATAGATAGCACTGGAATGTGCTTCCTTGGGCATGGGCTGACAGCACGTTCAGGTACATGAATGCAGAAAAGTATGGTCTAGACAGGATCTACTTTGGTGGCTTCTTCATACGTGGTGCGTCGAATTCCTTATATCTTTGATAATGTAATGTTGATGCGATGTTTACGTTTCAGGACATGCAGCGACGGTAGCTACATTGTCATATGCTATACGGTTCTGGAGCAA
This sequence comes from Suillus subalutaceus, assembly GCF_016647625.1. Lineage (NCBI taxonomy): Eukaryota > Fungi > Basidiomycota > Agaricomycetes > Boletales > Suillaceae > Suillus > Suillus subalutaceus. The sequence continues at coordinate 42,666 of NW_024540440.1, forward strand.
GGGAACGAAGCGAGCGTTATTTTTCCGGCATGAGGGATTCTTGTGAGTTGATCTATCGCATCGCATTTACATTGAGCAGTCCCAAATGAAAGTTTCCTCGTAGGGGATCAATCGGAGCATGGATTAAGAATATCGACGTGGAAGAGACGCCAACATCAGAACTTTCGTCATAGCTGCTGTCACTGTATTCCTGAATTGGACGCCTGGTCTGTTCTCATCCGCACTATTTATACCGCTCATTCCCAAAGTTTTCGTTACTTATTCGAGCTTTGCATATACATTGTTTATGCGCCTTCAGATAGGCTTACCTTATGTCCTTGTACGACGGAAGGATAGAGCGAATCTAATCAATTTGCAATGTATGAGAACGTGCTTATGGACATGGCACTATAGTGGCGCACAGGCCCAGGCTAGGTGGACGTACCGGGCGGCCCGAATGGAAACCACGATTCTAGTATGGAATTACGGTGTTTTATAGTTCAAACAATGCGCTGCACTACACTACAAATTGGTCTATAAGTGCATGAGGCAGTGTTTAGAATGTGAGCTGCGCCTATCCAATTCCGATTCACTAGTGGGGTTGATTAATAAACTTGGCGCTTAGCTAGCTGGCTAGGCATTGCCTAGACTAGTTCCATTTAAGATCAATGACTGTGACTGCACAGCAGTAAACATCAAGGAAGTGTAACGTCAAGCCTGAGTTTCTGTCAGGGAAGTGAGCACTAGTTGTTATTTGACAGTGCGAGCGGGGATAGCCACGTGGATACCCTGTGAATCGCATCCGACCTTCTCCTTTAACCGGATTTCAGCTGTGAATCTAATCCCCTCGCCACGAGCTCCGCAGCACCCTACTAGGGTGAATATTTAAATGATTCAGTAGTAACAAGAAGGAATGATTCATAATTATGTTGCTTTCTTGTATTACCCCCTCGGTGACGACAAGTAGCACCCGTGGGAATATTGATCATTATAGCAGAGTAAAAAAAGGTTGCGGATATGGAATATCAGCAGTCCATATACAAGCCTTTGTCATGTCTCTCCCTTGAAAGCTGTCCCCCATCAGCCGCCATGGACAACGCTCACTTCCCTGCTCATCGTTCACAAACCAATAATCATAGCATATCTGCTTCTTCATCTGTACTTGGCGACGTCGACGCCGACGACCAGAGTACAGTTTCAACACCTATAGCTATTCAGGACGATGAAAAGCCTCACAAAAAGGCTCACGATCCTGAAATAATTGATAAGGGCATCTCTGGAAAGAAGCCTCGTCATCGTCACAGTCCAAACCAGCTCGCAGCACTCAACGAGCTCTATGAGAAAAATGAGCATCCCAGCCTAGACGACAGAACAGACCTAGCTGAGAAGCTTGGAATGTAAGTTCCCCTTTTGGGTACCCCTCATAATTTTATTGATTTGGTCGACGGGCGTCTTTTGTATTTATGCGCATTCAACAACCTATATCTCATGCGTTTACTTACTTTCAGGGAAACGAAGACTGTTAATGCGTGGTTTCAAAACAAGAGAGCTTCGACCAAGAAGCGCAATAAACCAGCAGCCTCCGCTTCCACTGACGCACCGCCCCAAAAAAGTCCATCATCTACGCTTCCATCAATAGCAAACCTTTTAAACTCCTCATCACCTCCACCCAGTGCTTCCTCACGTAATATTTCATCCCGCTCCAATCCTTCATCATCACGCAAGAAACAGAAGGATATTCTGCAACTTCATGACCATGAAGCCAATTACAATCATGACAAGTCTTTCGCCCCCGAGTTCTTGCCACAAGATCGGTTTGTGCCTGAGAACCAAACTGTCGATAGCGATCGGCACCATGCCGTCTATGCCGAGAGGGGCCACTTTGTGCCCGACGCGGATAGCCGTTTTGTCTCCGAGAATGACGGCGCCAGTGATGGCGTTACGTCTCGAAAGGGCAGAGGCGAGCCCACTCGCAATAGAACAACCCCTGAGCAAACCGAGGAGCTTCGTCGCGCTTATGCGATGAATGCACATCCATCCAAGGATGACAGAGAAGAACTCGCGGAGCGAATTGGCATGTCAGTAATGTATTATCAAGATAATCGTATCATCCTACTGATCTTGCATTGACAGGCGCCTCCAAAGCGTGACAAATTGGTTTCAGAACCAGCGCACCCAGGCTAGGAAGCATAAGGAAGACCATCATCCCCTTACATCCTCGTCACCTGCAACTGCAGATGGTTCATCTCACCCACCTTCTGTCAACGATGATGATCATGGGTCTTTATTGACCCATCTGAACCTCCCTCCAAGAGCATCTCATCCATCCCTTGACCGTCACCTGCCTATTCCCCCTCCCTTCCTCAAGTTGTCTCCACCTGAACTTGATGATGTGAAGGTACCGCGCAGCCGAATGTCTTTGCCTCCATCTTCGAACCCTCGTCTTACCTCACCCCGCATGCGAAGAAGCGTCACACCATATTCAAGGGACCGCGAAGAGATGCCTCGGACTAATGAGGGCATCAAAGGAGAGGACGCACAATCTCGTCCTCGCCGCTCTCGCCCTGAGCCATACCAGCTGGAAGCGCTCAAAAAGCTGTTGCATCGCACATCGACGCCAAGTATCGAGCAAAGGAACGCCCTTGCGCTGGAAGTGGGAATGTATGTCAACTCCATCTTGGCATATCCTTTACTCACCTCCCCGCCAGGGACATTGGCAAAGTCACAAATTGGTTCCGTAACATTCGCCAAACAGCCCGTAAGCGGGCTAAGCGTGCTGGTGTTCCTCTTCCTCGCGCCCCCAGGGGCCGTGGATATCAGTATAATTTTTCCCGCGAAACTTCATCAGGCTCGTCTTCCCAAGAGGAAGACGAAGATGATGCAATGGATCTGGATGACGACACCATGGAATTTGATGTCGACGAACGCAGCGAAGAGGACTTCCAGGAGGCAGTGACCCCTGGCATGTCGCCTTCTCCTCCTCCGCAAAAACGCATTCGGGCACATGTCCCACTTCCGATGCCTCGTGGTGTGGGCAACATCGGTGTCGAAAGCATGGGCGTGGGACTCATTGAACCCACTGCCTTTCAAGAGCTTGAGATGGCCGTGGGAATGTCTGCAGGACCTAGCGAGTATGTTAGCGCAGACACGGGAATGCACAGTACAACATTCTCTGGTGTGAAGATCGAGGATGCGTTGCTATTATTGAGCTTTCATCAACATATTGTGCATTAGGGTATGTGGTATATCTGGTATCCCAGGAGCAGGTTCTCACGTGTTGTTTCATGTAGATAACTGATCATTGTTCAGAGCTATTTATATCAGCAACATGATGTGTTTCAAAGCCTGCCCACCAAGTGTATCGACTATCATAACCCATTTGCCTGTTTTTGTGATCTTCGCTCCCCATCATCATCCCACGATATTGCATACCGCATGGATGCGTCCATATTCATTATTGTTGCTTAATTGCCTATATTTTCTTTTTGTTTCTTGCCATCATTTCCAAAGTGCATCCCACCCCTCGTACAATACATGATCTCGATCTTATCTCTCTGTACTGGCACGATTTGTATGCTTTCCTGGTATTTAAACAAATGTGTTGCGGTGCATATAACTATCTAGTCAGTATTTGTATGTTTGTTTGTCGTAGATAATTATTCCGTGTTACAATGACAACTGTATGTAGAGCTACAGCGAAGATGAGGGACTGATTGATTTACACTGAATTGCGTCTTGCGCTTCTTCCTTTCTTACCCTTGTTGTTATTTGCGCCGTAACCATCGAGGTATTGAACGGGTAGCTTTCCCTCCTCTTCCCACTTGTCAAGGATCTCGACCGCAGCGAGATACCCCTTCTTCTGGATCTCATCGAACTTGCTAAATTGGAGTGTGCCATACTGGACGCGTGTGAGTTTCATACATGGAGACAGTCAAGATATGAGAATATCCGTACCTCCTGAACCGGCATCTGCATATACAGGCAGTTCCGTGTGACTTTGGCTGCCTCTAGAGTGTGCACGCTCGATACACTTCGGATACGTAAGAACAACACAAACTGATCGTACGGTGTGGGAACTCACTAGGCCAGTCGACTTTGGATCTCGGTAATCGCAGGCACAGTTCGAGCGCTCGAGAAGGGGTTCCATCGGTTGAACATGAGCCACCACCCAGAAACAGAGTCACCAAAGTTTCGAGGGGAATTGTCATCAACCTTGGTAATGGAGTGTAAGACATGGAAGTAGGTGACGATTTTCAATAAAAACCTACAGAACCAACATCCGCAGCAAGCACAATACTAGCGCCCATCGAGAACATTGTCGACACCTAATGCTATATTTAGGGGCCATCCAGAATCAGTAGTGATCAACTACTCACGGGTAGGTTATCAACTGCGGAATGTGATCTCATAAGCAATGGAATACAAAATTGAACGAAGGAGCGCACTATATCCACCGTCAACAAGCATGCTGCCGTTATCACATAATGGAGGCAGTAGTCCAACCAGAGTCATGGAAGCACCTGTATCAATGACACTCGTGAGTTCGTATCAACGGAATCAGTTCGACTACCTCACGGATGAACCTCCAGGCATAACCACTTTCATGGATCTCCATGCGGGATGTGTTGATGTTCGTAGTATTACAGAAGTACGGTAACCACATGTCTTCTATGTGAAGATCGTAGAAAGCCTGACAAATGTGTTAATTATAGGTCCAGACTAACTTCCCGAAAACTTACTTTGTATATAGTTCTGTTAAACTCATGTCCCTAAGGCGAAACGTGAATGTGGGGCGATACGAAGTGTGACCAGATGACTTACTGTGGTATAAGCAACAAGGGGGTATGTAACATCTGAAAGTATCCTCCAAATATTTCCCATTCTTCCGCTGAACTGCTTAGCACGACTAGTGCTCATTATAATGTCGCATTCGCGTGCGTAAAGACCACCTATAAGTGCACCGATACTAGTGCCTGCGATGTAATCGATAGGAATACCACGCTCCTCGAGCGCACGTAAGACACCCTGTTATCTTATCAGCAAGTGATGACAACTGCACGGAGATACCACTGACAAGATGCGAGATGCCACGAGCCCCACCACCACCGAGGACAACTCCGACAGATTTTGCGCAGAGTCTCCTGGCCAGACGAGAGAAATCATTGATCATGGGATGTGGTTGCGGTCTTGAGTGCCTAGATCTCCCCCTGTACTTCTGAATGCCACTTTGCACTCTATCCTTGAGGTTCTTGAATGCGATGACAACATCGGGATCTTGTATCTGGGTGGTTTTCACAATTGGAACTGCAAGACCCTATTGTCCACGTTTAAATACTAATCCAACAGTGAAAGTCTATGTGTACACACCGGAAGTTCGACGTGAATATGTTGGTGTGCCCAAGGTCGATTCTGTATCTTTATGAGATCAGCCATTCATAAAGCAGCTCTCGTAACACACTTTCAGCCATTCGCGTGTCGACCCAGGGGCTACGGAACGTTCGGGATGGAGCAGCACAAGCTCTTTCCGTGCTGTGGTCTTCATTGAAAGTAGCAACCTTTCGTATTCTCCAATGCTCGGATCGTCACCCATCCCAACCACCATTACAAAGTCCGCCTACCAAGAAGGGTTACAGCGTTCTAAAGCCTTGTGAACTATGAATGACTTACCTGTCGGATACAAGTCTGCGTCCAGGGGCTGTTGACAGGTGAATCAGCGACATAAAGCACTGTTCGATATCTTTGCTCTTGGTCTGCGAGCCAAGCTGCAGCCTTGAGAGTGCCCATACGAGAGAATGCGTGACGGCCAAGATGACCTGACACAGAAGCTTGATTCAAATACGATGTCTTCGCGCCCATCTCTTCCAATGCAGTCTTCAATTTCCGGGCAAAGGTGTCTATAGGGACATTTCGCGATACCGGGAGAATGGCCACAGTCTTTAGGTTAGTGTTGTTCCGTCCCAGTTCAAACGCAGTATTGCGTGTCTGGACATCGCTCGACGCATCCATCTCATCACGTACACGAGAGGCGATCGTCCGGAGCAACCTAGACATACTTGAAGACGAGCCCGATATATATCAGAGATAACGCTTACTGTGCAGTTGTCTGAGGATTTCTGAACATAGCATGAAAATAAAGCCCACGAGCATGGGGTTTGAGTACTTACCTTGAGGAAATGGCATTAAACAGCGTCTGGGGCATTCTAATCAGCTCGGAGTCACGGATTGCATGCATCGTAGTCCTGCGCGTTGAACTGGTAATGACGTCTAATTCTCCAACAGTATCGCCTTGTCCGTATTCGCCAGTAATTATGACTTTACCGCCTTCTCCCTCGGTAATTGCTCGTAGTCGTCCATTGATGACAATGTAGAAACTATCGCTAATTTCTTCAGGGCGCCAAAGAACTTGGCCTGCGTTGACGTGCATCCAGTCAAGAGAAGCGTCAATTTGCAGGACTACCACATCGTTAGCATGTTACAAAGGATGGTTCAAGGCAGTGCTAACCTAGAGGTGACAGCAGTGAAATGAGACGTTTTGCTAATGTAAGCTGCACGATAGGTCGTTTCTCCACCAGACGTTCAAGAGAGTGAGCAGGTAGAAATCCCACGTAAGTATCAGTCTTCGCTTGGATGTCGACATATGAAGGTGTTCCGCAGAGAGACGCTTCAAATAACATCAGGATATGCAAGAGCCGTCTGATATAAGCATACCGAGATAACCCGCAATTCCTCCTGGTTTCACGGTAAACAGCCTGCGACTCTGGGCCTTCTCAGGCTCTTGCTTGTGTTCGGATGTGTAGAGAGACTCGGTGTCTGAGCTTGTCGATCTCGTCCCATGGGGCGCATTGTTTGGCCGGGACTCGTCGGCACGTAGGAGAATATCCAAGAAACCTTCGACAACATAGTAAAGACCTGGTTTGTGTGCAGTCAATCATCGTCTATACTTGACTGATGAGACTTTTACCAGTATTCCGTTCTCCGGCCTTCACAAGCGTCGAGCCAGCAGAGAAGAAGAGGATCTCGACTTCGTTGTCCAAACCGCTCATGTAACTGGTCGTGGTAGTAGATGATGTTCCCGTTATACTCGAAGCGCCGTCATCCGCAGTCTCTAAGAGCGACAGGGAGCCAAAGGGAGACGGAAACACGCCGTTCGGAGAGCGCGTATGATCAAACGGCGGGAAAGCTGGTGAATCCTCGATGGACTCGTTTCCACTCATGGGTGGCTGGAGTAGACCAATGGACTTCGCGATGCATGACATGACTTCCTCGCGCAGATCAAACTCTTCACTATTCAGACGGGTCTGTAGTGGGTCGCTTTTCTGCAGCCGAGGGGTTTCCAAGATGCTAAACGAACGCGCGAGTTTATACCCGTCACTGCCTTGCCCAGTTGAGGTATGCAAGTCGCCAGCCTGTACCTGATTGCGAGGCGTACGAACTGGGATCCCCCGCATAGCAAGCGGACTATCTGTCAAGCTTTCTCGTGATATCACTGAAGATGTATAGCCACTGTTAGCAGAGGCCAGACCAAGAGATGGGGCGAGACTGAGGTACTCGCTTTCAGAGTCAGACCCCTGAATTGCGACGTCGTCAAAACGTTGACGCAGGTATTGCAGGCCACCACCCTCATAAAATGATGCCGGAAGAGGGTGACATGCAATTTCGTTGATTGCCTTCTCAGTTCGAAGGACCTCTGTCGTTAGCCCCAAATATCTGTGTGCCGCATTGAATGTAACACGCGAAAAGCGGGTCAGGATTACTGAAAATATCATGAGCACAAAGTGAGAATTTGATCTCGCAGAAATTATACCTTGTACGATATGACTGGTTGCCTTGGGAAACTTCTTTGCAACTCTGCGAAATGCTTCTGCAGGGATGAAGGCCAATGTACTGTCCTCTTTCGCCCTGGCCACGATACCATGGTGGAGTTGGGTCGTAGGATTAGAGTCTGATCGCGAGCGGGAAGCGCGCCGTTGCGGCGACCTAAACCTGTCTCCGATGTGATACGGGGGCGTCGGACCAACGGGAGAAGTCGCGTCTGCGGGATGAGCGGTGGAACCAGACGACGAGATGGATGTAGCACGGGAAGGTCGGGAAGCCACGGATGCGTAATCTAGGCTAAAGCGAGACACGTCCGAATCCGCGCGGACAGTACGTGATCGAGGTGTTCCTCCCACTCCACTTACAGGATTTCTTCCAAGAGCATCGGAGTGACCATCTTCTTGCCAGCTTATCTTTATGTGCTCAGTGAACAAGCTGAGAATGCTGAATAAGCTAGACAGGGTTCCACCACTCCCAACTTCATTGATAAGCTGGTATCCGTTCATATCCTCCTCGTCCCATGTCCCATTTTGGCAATTATTCTGGCCTGTTTGAGCGTATACCTGGACCATGCCATCAACGACGCAATAGAAGCTCCTGTCTTCGTCCAAAGAGATACTATCCCCGGCGATTAAGCGTCTCGTTGCAAGATGCCTTGCCAATTCATGGAATACCTGTTAAGATATGATGGGTTGATCAACATAGACGATGCGGATTACTCACCGGCTTCTCAAGAAATCCGAAGACACGGACAGCTTGCAGAAAATCGTCCAAGTAGTTGTGAAATGCTGGGGGAGGCTCTGTTGTATTCACATCTGGGTGAAGTGCATTCACGTCAGGCTTCACCAACGGCGGCTCTTTCAGTGAGGAGTACGTGTTAAGGTATCGAAGGCGTATCCAATAATTCAAGGCAACTGCTGAAGCTAAAAATATGATGGCAAATGACCAAAAATTTAGCTAAGTAAGTGTGAGCGATTTATATTTCAAGCAGCAATCTTGGAAACCACTGACTGTTAACGTCATAGAATAGGACAGAGCAAAGTAGATGAGACGAGGAATAGTGATGGTGGAAAATGCTATCAAAGCTTTCGCCCGTGATAGGAACCATACTGCCGGAATACCGTACCGTAAGCTTCATCTGATACGCGAATAAGAGAACGACATTGGCCTACATATCACCCAGAAAAAGGCAGAGAGGAGGGAGAGAAGAGGATGTCTTCCGTCATACTCGGGTGAATTGGAGGCATGCTCCATGATGGACGACGTCCCTATGTTCACGCCAGCTTTGAGCGTCTACGATTCAGCTTGTTAGTCAATGCGTTCAGGGACTGGCAGTCCTTATAGGCTAGGGAGTTAATGAACGTTTGATACGACGTAACGGTTTGTAGGCTGAATTTGCCAAAGAAGGATTTGGGAAATGTCACCGGGAGACTGCGGACCGAAGAGTTTAGTATGAGTGGCTGTGTCATTGCACGTTCTCCACAACATGGCAGCCGCGTCCGCATCAGCATCTGACGCGCAGACCTCATATGGGACCGAGCGAGATAACGAGCCCAGGTTGGACGTAGAGTTGCTCAAGGACACGGCAAGAAAGGCCTTGATCGACACTCTAAACGCGGTGCGCCCTTTGGTTCCCGTACATCTGTTTCGAGTGAACTGAAGGTTCATTATGTACAGGTAAATGGCGTGAAGACGCTCGTGCTTGACCCTACTCTTGCGGGGCCTTTGGGACTCGTCACAGAAGTCGCACTTTTGAAGGTACTTCTTTGCACTGTCACAATGTTGATTGCGTGATTCACTTCATCATTAGCACCATGGCGTGGACAAGATGTTCTGGCTTGAGCCAGGCCCATTGACCTCGACGGCAACAAATGTCGTGTACCTTTGTCGCCCGCTAATCAAGTACGTCAAGATTATCGCAGGTCTGAACTTCCTTTTTGTGTTCGGTCGTGCAGTGGACTCAGTGCATGCAGATCAGGTCAAAACCCATATTCGAGAGTCGCAAAAGCACAGATATACACTCTTCCTTGTACCTCGCATCTCTACTCTAGTATCACGGATACTCGAGGAAGAGGGCATTCTTGGCGATATTACTATATCTTCCTACAACTTGCAGTTCATTCCGATTGCGGACGATGTTATCTCGCTCGAGAACGATGCCGCGTTCAAGGAGTTATGGGTGGTATGCTCATCATCCACATATTAACGGTGTAGCGTAGCTCAGTCCATTCAGGATGGCGACGAAACCGTGATCTATAACTCTGCGTTAGCACTCAACTCGTTGCAGAAGGTGTACGGTCGCTTCCCTCGTATATTAGGAAAGGGGGACTATGCTTCGGTATGCGCTTCCATACTCCTGCATAGCTCCAGATGAAGCCATTCTGTATAGCGGTTGGCAACCCTTCTTACGAAATCGCTACCTGATCAACCTTCTCCCTTGTCAGACCCCTCGATACCTTCTGCGCCGTTTGACTCGCTCATTATCATTGACCGCACTGTTGATATGGTCACACCGCTTCTAACCCAGCTGACATACGAAGGCCTCGTCGACGAGTTTATTGGTCTCAAGAACTGTAAGCAGCTATCCGCAAGATGCGAGAACATGACCGATATTGACATATTCGTAGCTCATGTTGAACTACCAGTCAGCCTCCTCACCGTCCCCGCTGCACCTAACCCTTCGAATCCCAACGCCACCCCATCAGGATCTGCGTCTATCACTCCACTTATTAATGAAAAGACGAAGAAGCACCACCTCTCGACTGCCTCCGACCCGCTATTGGCTGAGCTGCGCGACTTGAACTTTTCATCGGTAGGGAAAAGACTCAGCAAAGTGGCACACCGATTAGATGAAGACTACAAAGTGTGTACTTCCACTCATTGCCTTGATACAGTCATTGACAAAGAAAAGGCTCGGTTACAAGCGAAGACTGTCGCGCAGATTCGCGACTTTGTTGGCAAACTTGGTGGTCTTCAAGGTGAACACCAGGCGCTGAGACTTCGTAAGGGCAACTTTTTCTGTTTTCTAGGAATATTCTCATTTCTCTGCAAAGATACTGGCCTATCGGAGATGCTCTCTCTGAAGACACGCACGGAACTATTTAACAAATCGCTTGAAGTGCAGCAGAGTAAGCACATTTGCTCATGGAATTCCTCTTGGATTTGATATCCAAAAATAGATCTTCTGGCATCGTATGAGGTCTCAGCTCAGATTAGTGCAGTCGAAGATATGATTGCACAAGGTGCAAGCATGCAGACTATCGTACGACTGTTGTGCCTCGCCAGCATTACTAGTGGTGGAATCAAGGCTAAATCTTTGGACAGTGTAAAACGCGAGCTTCTCCAAGTAATCTCACTCGGTTTTGCCCGTGCTTATTGTGAAGCTCACAATCCATCTTACAGGCTTACGGGTATAATTACCTCCCCCTGCTTCTCTCGCTAGCGGCGCCCCCTTTGGCTATTCTGCTGCCCAATCCCCTCCCAATTTCCGCTGCTCCCGCTGTCGCAGGAAATAAATACCCCTTCATAACCCTACGCAAATCACTCCGACTTCTTATTGACGATAACCCTGAAGCACTGGAGGAGGTTGAAAATGATATCAGTTATACATACTCTGGATACGCGCCTATTAGTATCCGGCTGGTACAATGTGTTGCCCAGAAGAGTGGAGTCATCAGTAACCCTGCAGAGAGGAGCAGTGCAGACGACGGGAATGGCAAGGGCAAAGGGTCTAGCGCCAGAAAACTCCATGCGCATCCGATTGTGGGCTGGAAAGGCTTTGAGGACGTGTTAGGCACGATCCCGGGAAAGACGTTTGACATTGCACAGAAGGTGCCTGCATCTGCCAATTCTACAGCTTCTTCCGTTACTTCCTTGAGTAAGTCTCCGGGTCGGTATCATTCACAGGCACTCCACTATGCTTACATAGATACCCAAATAGTGCGCCCACAGGAGCAAACGACCACAACTGCCGTATTTTTCCTGGGTGGATGTACGTATACTGAGATTGCTGCCCTTCGTTGGGTTAGCCGACAAAACAAAGGTGACATTTCATTGCACTCTAGCGTAGAGATGATGTTGACTTTTCGGCAGGTCGTAAATTCCTCATCGTCACGACGGGGATTGTGAGTGGGAATAGCTTAGTCGATAGCATTGCAAGCACTGGGAAGAACCTTTCTGCAACTAAGGACGTGAACACCTAGTAGTGTTCGATGAAGCAGACAGCTGGTAGAGTATATATATACTCATGGCTGTAAACTTTGATCTAGTGCTAAAAAGATCTACTTGTTTTTTCCACCGACTGCCACGCATGTCGTACATATTGCTGATCAATACAGGAAGAATTGAGTCTAAAAAAGGGATCCTCACTAGGTTTGTTGCCTTAGGGATGAAGAAATGTGGAGTTGGTAGAGAGTTTGCAATCTTAGAAGCATGGATACGAGTTTGAATATTTCGTATCCCGGCCCAGACTTGGATCAACACCGACGCGACGCGTTTGTTTGCCCAGCTTTGATTTCTGGACCCCTGGTACTTGGTGGGGTCGATACGAAAGCTACTCTAAGCTACTTGGTCTTCTCCACTGAGCAGCCGAATTGCGATGACATCGTAGTCTAATTAACGAGATCCCAATTCGACTCTAAGTTGACAGAAAACGTGTGCATTTACCCATGGGGGATGGTAACTGAAAATGACAGTTGACAAGTGCATGGTCGCTGGTTTCACCGTTTCTTCGATGGCCAAGTGCACCTGCAGGGTTGCTGTGACGGACAAGGTTCTTCTTAAATACATTTTTTGTTAAATATTTTTTGTTATTACGTTAACTACAGTGACCGGGGTCCCATCTGGCGCGAGCCCTCACCGGGTCAACAACTTACGAAGAAAAAGGTCCGCCAAACTTGAGCCAATATGAACCTTTCCTCTCTTCAACAGACCACACCCACGTCCCCTTTTCACATACCTTTCAACTTTTGCCGATCTCAACGGTAAGCCGACCCGATTATTATCCTCTTTACTAACTCAATATTGACGAGGCTTTCTAGCTAGCTTACGGGTCGAACCGTGCACTGCCCCTTTTATCAGCGTCCTCAACGAGTTCGCATTAACCGCATTTTCTCGCTTACACCCGAATTGCTTGTTCTTACTTGAACTATGGCCCCCCGAACAGAATCGAAGAGCGTGTCTGAGAAACCCGCAAAAAAGACCAGTATGTCCCCGTCGCCATCAAATATGTAGTTGATCGCTTATTTGTTCATTTTCTCTTTAGAGTCGTCCGGCTTAGGCGGGAGGAAAAAACTCAGCGCATTTAACAAATTCATGCAAACTGAGATGGCCCGGTTGAAGGAGGACGAACCTGACATGTCCCACCAAGACAGGTAGACTAACTTTCCCGCCTCTACGTCTGTCTGCTAATCCACCAATCTGTAGGTTCAAATTAGCAACGTCTAACTGGAAGAAAGCAAAAGAAAACCCCAGGGCTACTGCCTGATTCCTATATCACCACATCGCTACGATCGATTACTGCTTTGCGCTTTCCTCGTCCCTTGGCCTCCTGTTTACTTGTTGACGCTCGCTTCCGTCGTGCTATATCTTCACATTTGACTGTTAAGCTGCGCATTCCTTGCCGAGTATTATTCATATCGCCTGTCATTCTTTCTGTAGCCCTCTTTCTGTGATTTTTCTGTTCGGGGTTTTCGTTGTCATTGTGCTTAGTGTTGCTACTAATTTCATCGTATTCACGCTGCTAGTTGACTTTGCATTGCAATTATTTTGTTGCTCTTCTGCGTCGGGTGCTTATGTCTTCACCGCATTGACAAGTGGCAAGGGGTAATAACGTTTGGAGTATTCAGATTGGGGGTCAACTTGAACCACGATGAGATCATGACACGACATAGGTTGTTCTGCCGATTTATACAATCACCTGACGCCTAGGTCTTTGCCAGACAGCCAGACCGATACATTCACGTGGACTTGTAGCTAAGTTACTATTGTTTGAAAGCGAACACCCTCTAAAATAAGTAATAATGAAATAGGCTGTCTCAGAGATTCTGCTGGAAATTCCACCCTGTTATCAATTGAATCAGCTGGAGAGCGCGCGTGGAGCCTCTGAACTCTGAACGTGAACGCTCAAGTGAGTTCAATTTGTATCGGAAATAGATAAGCCGTAGCGTTGTCGTCGTGGTGTACATCAGATGCATCATCATGCATCAATATTCATCAATCGTGGAAATGACGTACTTTGTATGGCAGCATATGTGCATTGGTATAGCCCCTAAGACATGTTCCGATGAACTCCGTACCATGTCATCGTAGGCGCCCTAACAAGTTAAGTCTGTTGTCGTCCTGTAACACTAGTGTATTCCGCTTTTCTCCCTCTCTCTCTCTCTTCTGTCTCTCTTATCTTTCTCTCTATCTGCTCTGTCAGGCTATATCTCTTTATCACCTCCAATTGTATCAATCTTATGAAGTGCGTCGATAATGAGGATGCGTTGTTCTCCTTCGATCCTTTTGAACTAGCGTTGAGTTCAAACGATCAGATCGATCAAGGTCCGTTCCCTTCTTCCTTGTGTTAGTTTCTTACATCAATCACCACCTGCACAGCAGACACTCTATCCGATTCTCACACCATCCAACGAAATCGACCTATGGAAGCAAGCAGACAGCACGATCCAGAACCTAGTGATATGCTGGGCAAGGGCAAAGGTCCCTCATTACCAATGCCCATCCCAACAGCAGCTTCCAGTCGCGATTCCCCTGTAATATCTGCACGATTACCGCCTACCATCGAGTTACCTCTCGAGGGTACTTCGTCATCTTCTCGGCTACCATTCGTTTCCATTACAGGGGAACATGATGCGATATCGGTACCACCAGATAATATTAACATTTTGGGCTCAGAAGACCACGATGTACAACTCGCCGCATCATTGAGTAATGATGATTGTGTATTTATGAATGCCTCATTGCCCGACAAGGGGAAAGCAAAGGACCTAGCTTACACGTTGCCTCCTCTCTTATTCTCCACAAGGAACCTGCGATATCACACCATTGACTGGCCGTCCCCTAATCCTGACTCGCCGACTCCAACTGCGGGACCTTCCTCTTACGGTTCAACCCACACCTCGCTTCCCTGCGCGTCCTCTAGTCTGTCTCACTTAGGCTCCCAGGCCTCCGAGAATAGTGCACAACAGCCTCCGGGACTGACGAGAGTGCCCTCTCGGAGGCGATCATTATCCAACTTGTCAATTCATTCCACGCGTTCCTTAGCTGCTCGATCCATGTCAAGGATTAAAGTTAAACTGGGCTCATCGTCCAAGGGCCCGGGCAACTTTGCCCGCAGATTATTGTTCAGGAATAAGGCTAGCGCAGCCGCGACATCAATAGATCTCAGCCCTGCCGGCTCTGTGTCGGATCCTTTCTTAGGGGACCTTGCAACAGCAGGGCAAGATAATTCAACATGGAAAAACCTTGAATTCCAGCCTTGTCCGAACATCGAGTTCCCATTAAACGCACGAACCCATATTCAACAGAGCTCCGATGGTCCTGAAAGCCTCAATAGCATCACAGGCAAAGACCGCTCATATTCCTCTCCGCTTCCTCAGTCTGTCTTCGACATCATTCCTCGTGGCAATAGTGATGTCTTTGCCCCCGTGCCTTTGGCCCTGCAAAATCTCTTCGATGAGGCTTTGCCCAGAGAACTGAAGCTGCAGGTCTTCTCAGCCTTAATTTCCCTGCACGAAGACGAATTTGAGCTGTGGAAGTCGTCGGGACGATGGACTGCCTCAAAGGCATCCTCATCAAAGTACCGCTGGATTGGCAGAGATCGTGGGATGCGCGAGCTGGTGAAGTTGAGCAGGGTAAGCCTGATGTACACGGTGTTGCAGTACTGCAATGACTCATGTTATGTGCCAGGTGTCAAAGGCGTGGCGCTCACTGGTCTTTGATGGCCAGCTGTGGATGGATGTCGACCTCAAGGCATTCCCAAACCTTCCGGCGCCCTTCCTTCTGCGTCTTGCAGAGGCGCTTGGACCATTCGTCAAGAACATGGATCTTACCGGACACACAAAGCTTGATCACAGCACTCTGGGACAAGTCACGACCAGCCTCTGTGTACGCTCCGCGCCAACCATCGACTTCGCATATACACAACTCTTGGACTTGAACCTGACAGGTTGCAGTGCGCTGACTACGCAAGCATTACACAACCTCGTCATCCATTCTCCGTTTTTGCGCAGCCTTTGTGTTAAAGGGTTAAAGGTCGTTGACAACACGACGTTCGATGTTCTCGCGCTCTGCCCCCACCTGACATCCCTGAACATGAGTCGGTGTTCCAATATTAACGGAGACGGGCTCCACAGATATGCAAATGCCGTGCTAGGGCACCACGGCCAGCTTGCACTGAAAGAGCTTAGGCTATGCGGATTGGAGGGTATTTATGACGAGGTCCTGGGAGTTTTAGGCAGAGCGGCACCCTCGTTGGAAATCCTCGATCTGAGCTATTCTCGTTCTCTGCACAACTCAGCGCTGGAGGCTTTTGTGGCGTGTACAGAAGAAGAGAAGTCAACGGAGAGCGTGGTGCTGACTGCGCGTGAGGCAGGGCGGGAAGCGCGTGATAATGGGCGCTACCGGAGGCGAATCACGAAACTCCGACATCTGTCGCTCTCGAACTGCAAGCTGCTTACAGATATCGCATGCTCCAATCTAGCGCATGCAGTGCCGCGTCTGGAGTTGTTGGAACTGGCGGGCATTGGGACGGCGATGAAGGATGAGGGGCTTGTGAGGCTTTTGGAAACCACGCCACTTCTCCGAAAGCTGGACCTTGAGGATGACGCGGATATCACCGATACCGTTCTGAGCGCACTGACCCCCAGTCCACCAAGGGGCTCCGGATCAGAGTCAACACAGCCCCTGCAGACAGGGCAGGCACTGGAGCACCTGGTTGTGTCGTTTGCTGTCAGCATCAGCAACGAGGCCTTCCTTTCTCTCATCCGCAATTGCCCTCGCCTTAAGGTGTTGGAGGCAGATAGCACGTCCATATCCGGGGATGTCCTCAAAGAGTTCGTGCGACGAGCGCGCGAACGGAATGCGTCCGATGCAGCTTTGGTTGCTATCGACTGCCGTGCTGTGGGTGAGGGCTCCGTCAAGGACGTTGCTGCGATAACTCGCCCTCGCAAAGGCTGGTGTGCCTGGGACGCGCGGAAGCTCGCGTACCTGGACGGTCGGGATAAGGAAGAACTGAAAGCAGGGACAGGATGAGTGCGATGAGAAGCGCATTGTGTTGAAGTCGTTTTATAATTGGCAAACTGTGGATGCTGTTCAAGCTGCGCGGGGACGGCATCGGCGAAATTCTCGGCGTGCGGGATCAGATAATCTTGAGGACGTTGCCCAAACTTCGGGGCGCTTGCGGTGGTGGTCTCCCAGTAGTGGGAGGCGTTCGTCTGGTAGTGACACCCCAGATGGGGTAGTTAGCGAGCGAGAGGGATGTGTCATGATGTAGGATCCTTATACTTGTACGCTTTAATATTTTCTTTGGTCTGTTTTACAAAGCTGATTGTGCACTTTATCCACACAACGAGCGTTCTTCGATGTATTACTGATATTTCCCTGTTGATCACGAGTAGGTTAACTGTATTATTTCAGACCATGATGTGTAGAATGAGAGAAGGGCCCAGGAGATAGTGGTCCCAGTACGTGGCTGGTGTTAACTTGACGATTTCTTCTCCTTCCGCCTTGCTTTCTTTCCTGCTTTTCGTTGCTGCGCTTCGTCAGCTGCTGATAAAGGAGTACTTTGTCCTGACTGATCTGGTGTATGGGCAGCCGAGACACTATCTGCTATGGGTAAGACGGATGCGGGCGACTTCTTTTTCGGCTTCTTTGGTTTCTCGGACTTTGAAGAATTATCATCATCTCCGTATCCTGTGAATGGGTGAGTTTTGGTAGGGACTACGAAAGAGATCAAGGTCGAGACTTACCTGAGGCTGCGAAAGGATCCATCCGTGGTCGTTTCCGTCTGCCACCTACTTGTTCCTTCGGTTTCTGGGACTTCTCTTTCGACCATTCGTGATTTCCCCTTGTCCTGTGGTGGCAGCGCTTCTTCTTCCATCGCGTCCTCGTCGCCCGACATCTCAGCCTCATCGAATACTTCAAGGTCTTCTTCTTCTTCACTACCCATTTCCTCCAGGTTCTTCCCGTACTCTGCACGCTCCGCCATTTTGCTGGTAATTTTAACTGGAACACGTTCACTGCTAGTAGAAGCAGGTCCATGTGCCGTATTGTTTGGTTCTCCAACTTTTACTAGCTTTGCTTGGGCGATAGCGTGTTTAATAAACCTGCCAGCAGCTGCTTTATCGATACCGAGCCTCTCTAAAAACGGGTGGGACAATTAAAATGAGAGTCAACGTTGGGCACAAAGGATCCTTACTTTTCTCTTCGGAATCTTCTGCGCTTTTGATTTTGTCAAAGTATTGACGGACGCGGTCCTGACGCGACCACGAGCATCAGATGTGTCAGAACCTGCACTACAAGAGACGAGCGCACCAATTCACCGATGACAGGATGCGTCCTGGGATCGATTCCTCGTGTTTTCAGGTATACTGTATGTGAGATTAGCAACTCTGGACGAGCTAGCTAGTGTTTGACGATGAATACGCACCAAATACAAGATCGTATAGTACATATGGAAGAACCACTTGCAATTTGGCCTGCTGGATGGTTTCGAGGGCTACAAGAGTCTCGGGAAGGCTCTTGGTGAATAGAGGCTCGAGCTGAATTTCGAGGTCATCGAGAGAGGCGTTGAGGTTGGCTACTTTGGTTCGTAGTCTGTCCTCGTTGGAAGCCATGCTTTTGCTAAATAAGCCGCAAATTTTTCCGCAGAACGTTAACGAGCCAGACTTGAGCCAGACCAATTGAAGGAAGACAAAGTGTTTCTTCGTCACAGTAGTCTTTGAGACAAGGCACGTGGACATATCTCGTAGAGTAAAAATAAATCAAATATTTAATTGTGAAATCATCGAAATCAACTCCTTTCTCTCAACGATCATGGTGAGTTTAGTCAGTTCTATAATCTGACTATTCTGACTGATTTATGCGCAGTCCTCTGAACTCAGGTATACTGCTAACACGCAACTGGAGCACCGTGAGTACCATTTGTCGTTCAATGTAATGTATCTCACCCTTCCTTCTTTCAGTACACGCTCGTTACACAGGAACTGGTATGTTCCGTTTTTTTAATATCTCAGTGGTTCGTTTCTGATGTTGCCTTACTCCTTCAGGTCACGCAGACTTGACAAAATAGTACGCCAGCCATTTGAATCTGTATTACCCACACTAAGTACTAAGCACGCAATAATAGTGACTGGATCACACATCAACATAGAGATACGTTATCTTCTATCGTAGGACACCCGTCATTGCTTTCGTATCTGGCTCTTGCAGACGGAGAAGCTATTGGCCGGACAAAGTTTGAAATGACAGAGGTATGTCAGCTGGTTCTAAAAACTTGGATCATGATCATGGGTTGATAAATCCATTAGCGAATGCTGCAGCCCTGTGGCCCCCCTCCCAAGAAAGACGAAGATTGAACTTTCTTATATACTTCTTTCATCGTACCTCCGCCAGGTACAGGGACTGTATTCATGGGGAATCCCTTTTCGTCACAGGTTTCCTTAGCATTTGTGGGTGCTCACGACCTGATGACATTCAAACGTGCCAGTTTGTAATACATTCCTGAGATGTGTTGATAATCATGACGTTTGTATTCAATTGAGAGACCTACGCTGTCAAGATATCCCCTTGCGCTTATCATGAACCCTGGTATGAGTGACAGTGCAGGGCCCTTGAATCAAACTCACAAAAAGCAAGAGAGGACCCTTCATGTCATGGGACGTGTCGAGCGGCTTTCGGTAGGAGATCTTCCGTTGTGGCTTCAGGAAGATGCTAAGCTTATCTCGGCAAGTTGACTTGTTGATTTGGCGTCGAGTGCTATGAGAATGACAGCAGTGAGCGATCCTCTCGGTGATGAGGCGGATATGACCATCGGGTATTTGTCGCATCACGTCCACATCAGCTGGTCGAGTTTGTACCTGAGGATTACCCTGGCACTTTCCGTTATCTTGGAGCGATTATGGGGAAACTAGTGATTTTGGTATGTAGTGTGTACATAGTATTACGTCTTGCCTTTAATCTAAAAGAGGGAAAGGGATGATCGTTGGGCTGGGGTGGAATCTGCCGTCACGAACGGAACACCAGGAGTTATTGCTGTACTGGGGCATCGCATTAGTTGACGCTCGTGATATGAAGCTTGTTTAATGCGGATTTACGGAGGAATTGAAAGCGAGGAGCAGAGTTGCAGTACTTTGTGCTGGTTGTTGTACCCGTTAAGCTCGTGTCCTTGTTCTTTGAGTCGTTTCGGTAGTTTTCAATGAACGTGACCGGCGGAAGCATGCTTAATTTGGATCGAGAAACTTCCAAATTTAGATACTAGCTTGGGTGTTGGCGTCGGAGCCGTCACAGCCATTGTTCCCTGATGAGATCAACTGTCGGAAATTTACTAGATGCCCCGGCGATGCACGGGTTTGCCGGTATGTCTGGATCCTGATTTATGAACAAGGTACGAATTTCTAAGATCGTATTACATATCCTAGTCCATGTTGGATCAATCAGCTGCTAGCTTGTTCATTTCTCTCTAGGACCACCATCCTGTCCTCAAACGACCACCACACCCGATCCGGTCTTCCATAGTCACTTATAGACTGCGCTTTACCCTTCAGCTGATTCCCTTTGTCCTCAGTGCTTTCTGCACTAAACATTACCCTTCCAGCAGTCCACAAAGGCCCACAATCGCTTAGACTGGCCACAATCGTTGTCGTATTAATTCTGCTCCGGCCTAGACATCATGGCATTAGCAGTTTCATCGCAACCATTTTCTCCCTTTCAGCCCCATTCTCTCGGCGAGTGCTCCTCGTCCGAAAGCTTAGTTCTGACCCCGCGACCGTCATTCTACAACTTCTCAAACAACTCTTACATTCTGACCGACTCTTCCAGTCGCCCCAACTCTTTCAGCAGTATTGACTCTGGCTACGCTAGCACCATGGGGCCACAGTCTGATGTAGATTCCATCCGAAAGCGCAGGTTCGGGGGAAAACACTTCACCCCTTCCGACGCAGACGCGTTCGCACCCCTCAATCGCACCTCGTCATGGGATCCGTCGAAGCGCAAGAGATCGTTTCTTCAAGGGAGAAAGAAGTCAGAATCGTTGTCCACCACTTTGCGGCATCGTGCGAGCACAAGCACTCTCCCGGATGAAACAGAATTATCTAGTGATGGAGATGAAGATATCGAAATAATGCAAGGGACGCACTCCCCTGCTAAAGCGTTTCAGGCGAAGAATCACTTCGCCACAAGACGAGGCATGATCCATCATCCTTACCCCCCTCACCAAGCACCTTACATGCAAGCCTACGACCGCACACTTCTTGACAAGTGAGTCATCTTGCTACCGCATTCCTGTGCTCGGAGCTGACAACCACCATCTCAGTGATCGTTTCTCAGATGTTCTCTTACAACGTCTCAGCACCAATGGGACGCCGTCATTTCTCACATTCAACGACAGCCCGCCCACTACTATTCTTGACGTGGGATGTGGTGCAGGACATTGGACCATCAGAGCTGCAAAACATTGGCCGAAAGCAAGAATAATCGGCATCGACTTAATTGCTCCCTCAAGTTTGAATGACGGCATCGTTACCCCATCAAACGTGGAATGGAGGCAAATGAACTTGTGAGTACACGCGTCTTTCCCATTGTATAGCTTTACTTACAAATATTGCTCAGCATCGGGCACCGATTGGGCTTCCCTAGTGACACATTCGATCTCGTGCGCATGGCAAACCTGTCCCTGTGCATCCCTCTTGAGAGTTGGGAAGAGGTTCTCACAGAAGTCATGAGAGTTTTGGCGCCCGGGGGGCGGCTAGAATTGATTGATGATCAAGCCTTATTCCCAACCGTGAAACCTTCCCCGGAACGTGCTCCACCTTCGCCGGCGGCCGCCAGCGTTTTTCCTTCCCGCTGTCATTCGTACATCGAGTTTGATGACAGTGATTCTGATGACGAAGATGACGAAGCGGATGACGACTTCAAGAGCACACGGAGCTCCCTATCTGAAGACGAAGAATCCCACGTCATACGATGCTGCGTCAGAATGGACGAGAAATGAATCCAATGCGAAACATCTCGAGAGCCTGTTCGTTAATATGCTCTGGAACAAGTACAAGATCCGCACAGACCAACGAAGAAACTTGGAGGAAGTTCTGGATAATGTTTTTGGCCGATATAACGCCCAGAGAGTCGCAGGGATGACTCTCGCTATCGCACCTCCTGCGCCTAATCCAGACTCAGGCTCAGGCTCAGGCTCAGATCCTGATCAAGCGTCAGTGTCGAGCGCAGACAGCAAGAGCCCGAAGAAGAAGAAAGGGGAAGTCTTCAAGCAGTGGATTGCTGTTGAATGGGACAAGAACAAGGGCAAGAAGGGCAACCGCTCCAGTGGAGAGAGCGTCCTGTCCCCCATACCACAATCCATTAGTGTCAAAGCAGCAGGCCGTCTAGGTATCCCCTCTTCTACTGCTACTTCCCCCACTACGCGATCTCCCCGACTTTCAGTAATTCCCCCACCCTCACGTCCTGCTCAATCTCCCGGACTGGTCCTGTGGCCTAATACGTTGATTGAACTAGGGTCTTTCGAGCTTGAGATGCACGCATGCAAGCACATGCAGAGTCTGCTCGGGTGCAAAGCCGCACTGCATGAGTACGTGCAGGAATCCTTCCGTGACGCCGACGGAAATGCCCTTTTAGATGACGCAATGTTCGATGATCTCATTTGGGACTACGAGTGGTGAGTACCTTCAACTGAATAATTCCCTTCGAAGTCTTATGTTTCACCGATTCAAAGCTTCCGTCGCAAGCGTTTCAATTGGCCATCAGTGACTCCTGAAATGGAAAAGTCTACTCATAATGAACCCTCCATCACTCCCAATCACAGACTTTCAACCGACGTACTATCTATTCGCTCACGCCCTCGGGAAGGCTCTGACGCCAGTATGCAGCAACCCGAATCATCACGCTATTTGAAAGAAGAGCTCACTTTTGTGCGCTCCATTTACGTATACACTGCGAACAAGATCGCCGCAGACGAGATCATTTTATCATAGGAACACCACACCGCGTATCAAACTTCATCGTTCGCATTGCCCGTATACCCTTTGTCACTTTATCCGACGCTTTCGACCCGGATCTCGACAAACCTCCGCTTTCCTCCTCCGCTCTGCTATTGATTATTGCTATTTGCCATATCACTGCTGTACCCTGCATCACCGCACTCGAACGCTCACTCATTACTATAACATGGTTGTGTCACACTTAGATTGCATCGTGACATCCAGTACCTTATATTGCATTTACAACGGTTGCATGGGCTCGGTCCATTGCATATGTACTGTATACTAGATGACCAATCTTATGAGAATTAGTCCATAAGGATAGTCCATGTTGATCGCAGCAATCAAAAGTTATAACTCATAAGTGATGACCTCAGCGCTCTCTTCATCGCTCTTGATGGGCCGCATCTCCTCGTCACCTTCGTTCGACTGGTCATGGATCGTATCGAGGCGTGCAGTCTCATCACTGGCTCCTGCGAAGCGTATTGACCCAGTGATCATGACCGGTTCCGAGCTCAGTCGGCGAGAACAGTGTTCCTTGAAGTTAATTACCATGCGGGTGCCAATTACGGTCTCGAGAAGCATGATGAACGGGATAGATATATTTGCGTGCAATTCCTGGTTGTATGCAGGGGACCAATGAATGATAGTGAGTAATACATCAAAAAAAATGAGCAAAAAAATCTCACAGCGAGATTCCGCCACAGGCCCATGACGATAGCGCACATCGCCAGGTTTCTAGATGGACCAATTATTAGCCAGTGATCAGGAACGTACGAACAAAGATGATGCTAACATGAAGAAATACAAAATGCTGTCTCGCACGAGTATGCTCATGAATGAATTTACGCGCAAGCTGGAGGTGCCAGGGGTGGCCCTCTTTTCTCTCGTATTATTGAGAGAAACTCTGATGGCCAAGGAGAAGAGTAAGGTTTCGAAGCAAAAGACGGGTATGAACAAATAAATGAAGTTTGTGCTGATCCCTGGAGAAGGAGCACAAATGCTTCCCAGGATAAGGCTCATTGGTGACTGGTGATGTGGAGTAAACAAGTGAGGCTCCGCGTCTCTTTGCAGTACGTACCGACAAAATCGCTTGGAGGACCAATGGTTCTCCAGATGATTACAACGACAGCAAGGACCTCGCTGAAAAAAGCCAAGACCAATATCACGAGTATCCGCCTAGTCCGCTGGTACATAGCATATATTCGGAGTTGCATGATGCCTGTACGGGTGGTGTAAATGTCAAATTGTATATGCACAAATATGATTTACACTGAGTAATCCATGAACACAGAAGAGTACCCCACGCTCGGACCTGGAAAAGCCGAAAACCTTGGGTATTATAAGTCAGATGTTGGTCACTTGGAATGCGAAGTCAATGTACTTGCATCTGAAAAATGCGTGAAACCAATACTATCAGCGAGAAGTACGAATAAAGCGCGTTATGAATCATACTCCTGTAAACAACTTCGTAAGAAGCCAGCAAATTGTCTGTTTAGAAAACATGCTCACTTGTGTTGATGCATCCCCAGTGAGGCACACTAGAGCGTATGAGAGAGATAATTTACAACATAAATATTGACATACGATATGCACCAATGCTAAGAACACATCAGACTACTGATAAGAGCGAAACGCAAGGGCTTACATCACAACGGCGTCGCCCAAGTAGCGGTCCTAACAAACATGAAGACTAGAAGAATTCATACTAGTTGCACATACCAATAGATATAAGGCGGTCACTAACGAAGGCGATCTCCGCTGGAGATCAATGAAATTAGCATATGACGAGCGGACATCATTTTCCAGTTTTGACTCACCCATATATAATCTATCTAAGAGTTCGGCAAGATCGTTAAATTTTGCTCATCGACGATTGGTTAATAGTGACTCACTTCGCGACCGAAGGTCAAGCCTGAGCGGACAATAACTGAGTGAGCGGTCATAAGACTTGACGGATTTCATACCGTGATCATATAAGACAGCGACGGTAACAGCGACTGCAAACAGCGTTTGGGTTGAATCAGATTGGAAGTCGGGAACATCGCCGGAACTAACTTTGTGCGTAAGAAAATGAACTCATATCATGTGCTATTGCTGTTGCAGTTGAACCCATGTGTTGCAATGTGCCAGCTGCTTTCAGGAATAGAAGAGCTCTGGGCAAAGGTCATCAGAGTTGTTGAAAGACGGTTTCGGCGGCTTCATAGTCACACATTGTTTATAAGGCTATGGTGAGCATTCTAGAAGTACACGCGTTTAGGGTCCTGCCATTCGGGTGCAAAGGTGGTGATAACAAAATTTAAAGGGGGCAACGTTTAGCGCCAAACCTTGAGTTTGACAAGGACTTACGTTAAATTAGTCTATCAGAAGTTCGTGGGCGGGAGCGAAGTACCGGTAATGGGCGGCATGATTACCTTAGGGTGTCTTCAGGTACTTTGAAGATTGTGGCGGGGTCGCTCATAGCTATACATGAGCGTCGTGTTATGTATTATAACATACAGTGTTGGTGTAACCTATATGACTTCAAGTTAGTAAGTTATGATGTACCTACTACATAGAGACGAACTTAAAGCTGACTAAGCAATATGCTTCAGCTTTAATGCACCACGCGGCGCACCGCCGAAGCCCTTCAACTTCTGCCAACAGACTCGGTGTGCTGGCCGCTCTCCAGTCACTCAGGGATAGATGTTGCAAACTTTCGTAACATCATTTACTCACTTGAAAGACCGCCCACATGCAGATCGAGCCTTGCCCATGCTTCAACGGGTGGCCACCCTAGTAAAGCCTATCATGAGGAAACATGGCTGGGTCTTGCCGTTATTGTCTGAATTTTTCCCCGAAAGTCCCAATCTGGTTGGTAAGTTTCCTTCCAGCATCACCTGAAGCTTCTTCATAGGGTCACCCATTATGCAGGGTTGAGTGAGCGGCGGACACATTGCTGTTCATTGCGCTTGCTGACACACATTCAGATGTAAACGGAGGAGAACAGATTCTTCTGAGATTGCGCCTTCCATGGGCTCCCGACACCTTTTATGAGGAAGATCAGGTTGTTCGGGTCATGCTCCATGAGGCAAGACATTATTTCATCGTGTTCAGGCCACTAATAATACTTCAATAGCTTACCCATAATGTCCGTGGTCCTCACGACGAATCTTTTTACAAGTTTCTAGCTGCACTCGAAGACGAATATGATGCACTAGTGCGCTCTGGCTATGCTGGTGAAGGTTTCTTTTCTCCTGGCCACCGGCTGGGCGTAGGAGTATCACACGATCTTCCGCCACACTTAGCTAAACTCAAAGCTCTTGAAGCTGCCGAGAAGAGGCGTCGCGCAAATGGTGTTCTCGGCGGCGGCGGCAGGCTAGGAGGCGCCAGAATCACTGCGATGCAAGGGATGGATCCTCGTGAACTGGCCGCACAGGTCCTTCTTCACGTTTTCCGTCTCCTGAAAATACACATTAATACTACCTCTCGCAGGCTGCCGAGCGCAGAAAGCGTGATGAGATTGAGTGTGGGTCGGGTTCACTTGCCCAGCGCGAAGCCGAGAGAGCGGCCAAGGAAAGCATCGAAGACATCATCGACCTTACCGATGATTCTCCTCTCGAACCGTGGTCTTGTCCTGTGTGCACACTTCACAATGAGCCAATTGTGCTGCAGTGTGCAGTATGCTTCACTGTCCGTCCTTCCAATAGGACTACGAGTCAATCACGTGTTGTTGCCGGACCATCGAGGCCACAGGGTAGTACTTCCGGATCAATCTCTGATGCACCAAAACAGTCTAGAGCCATTACAGCGAGGCAACCAAACAATGCCAAGGACCCCACGCCTCCTCGCAAACCAGCCGAGACCTCAGCTGATGGTGGGCAATGGGCTTGTGCGGTCTGCACGCTCGTCAACGACCAACAAGCGCACCAATGTACCTTGTGTTTAACAGGGCGTCCTCGAGATCCTTCTATGGGATGGACTTGTATAAGGTGCGGTGAGGCTGACATACCCCACCAGTTTTGGTCATGTCGATTTTGCGGCGCGATCAAGACGGAGAGCACTTACGGTTAAAGGATTTTGTCTCGTGGAGCAATTTCACATCTCAGGGAATTCAGGGCTTGATGTTACGATAATATCCCATGATACCTTGACCGTGACCTTACAATACAGTGCCTTCGCCTTGAGGGTTTTCCTCTCATGTATTGTTGTTTACCCTATGTAGATATTGTCATCGTACGATGGAGTAATAAAGTGTTTGCCTACGATGCTGCGAGAGTCGCAATTAGTTGTTTGCCAATCTGGATCTGTCACAGGAGGCGATCATGATATGTTCATTGGAGATGGCTTGGGAGATGGAATAATTTTTTATTGAGTTCAGCTAGCTGCGTCTGGATCGTGGGTTTTAAAGTTCATATCCAAGTCCATTTGATTCAACGGTTAATTTCTCGTTCCGCAGGCTTGCATATTTAGTTCGATGTCATTCGAAGAGAGGCACCATCTATACAAGAGCTGTCCTTAATTATCACCAAATATAACTTTCAGGTTCTCGAGACTCTCCGGGTCTGCTTTCCCCGATTTATCGCTCCCCCGGAACGCCTCTTTGACAATGGCAGTCTTGCGTTTTTGGATCTGGAGTATGCGGCCTTCGATGGTGTGATCGACCTTGAAGAAGGTTTAACGGATATGATGAACAAAGATCAAGACTCACTATAAAGTGTTTGACATAGACAGTTTTCTCTTGGCCTATTCGGTGCACGCGATCGATGGCTGTCACCGAAGTCAGTACGGTCAACCATAGACGAATACCCAGATGCCAACCTTGACTTTCAGTCGCCGCGTTCCACCAGCAGTCCATCTGAGTAATTTTAATCAGCGTGGCAGGGAAATAAGTTCCGCGGGACTAACCATGAAGACGTGGTTAGCGCTCGTCAGCTATCGTTCGAAGTGACGTTCAGGAAATTCAAGAGGTAGGTAGCTTGCGCTTACGTTCAGACCAACGCCACCTGCTTTCAAGCTGACAATGAGAACCTTGGGCTTCCGCTCGTTCTGCTTGAATTCTGATATGGCAGCATTGCGTTTCTTGAGGTCCATTGATCCATCAAAACGATACCATGAGAGGCGTTCACGGTCCAGTGCCACAGAGATAATCGAAAGGAAAGACGTGAACTGCGAGAAGACGACAGCACGGAAGTATGGGTCCTGATCTCGAAGTCGTCCTGAAACCAGCTTAGATCAGAGTGGAATGGACTATGCAGAGGAGCACCTACTGAGGTTTTGTACCAGCGCATCTAGTTTCGTGGACGATCTAAAATCATTTCGGCGCAGGAAGACTTCTGATGTCGACGTCCCTTCTTTTTCGCCCCCTGTGGACTCCTGGTGTGGACTATCTTGACCAGACGGTCGGAGAACCTCAATGAGGTCTTGCTCCTTGACTGGTCCTTGCGAGCACGTTGGGCATCGCGGCACCTCTCCCTTGTCCGTGCACGTCGCAAGATATGATATGATGCATTCTTTACAACTACGCTATAACGTTAGCATAGGAAGATGAAACGGACAGCGTTAGGCGCACCATTGATGCATACAGGGAGGGATGATGGACGGTGTCTGCATCACATCGAGGCAGATTGGGCATTCTGCATCATTGGGCGTGTCAATATTGGCTAAAACGCTCTCAGCATAGGCCGCTTTCGAGCCACTCGACAAATCATGCTCTGAGATGTCATTCATCAGGGTGTCCACGTCAATCGCTCCGTCTTTGGAGTGTCCAGAAGGTTTAGTCTCTGTCCCGTCGCCAGTATCAGTGACGAGATCTGGATGAAGTACTGCCCGTCGCAGTCTTGAAAAAGAGTTAAGGACTAGGATACGTCAGACATCGAAAGTCTCACCTCATAATCATAGCAAGAATGTGGGTGTAATTTTTACCTACAAGCCCTTTCGCATTGAGCTGATCGAAGTCCCGCTTTGCCGCATTATAAATAGAGTTGTATATCTTTTGTTCTGCAGGCGTAAAGTGCAGTGTATCAACAGTGACCTCCTTCGCAGGCAATTCGACGATGCGTTTTCCAGAGTTGTCACGCATGTTCTTCTCGCGTCGGAGTAGGATACTCTCGAGGATCACTTGCACTATTTCTATTGCTTTGGGATCACGAGCGAGGAATGGCACAGTAATGAAGCTAGCAAATGGCTTCAGCCTTGACAAGAATGAAAAGTGATGAGAATGGTAGACACATACGAGCGGAAGAATGAGTACAACGACCATGGTGTATACTCTAGAAATTGGCTGACACGAAATCAGTTAAACTGCTGTATAGTACACGTTTGTCACTCACAGAAGCGAATGAAGATCCTCAAGTTTATTGACAATGGGAGTTCCTGATGGTGATTTAGCATATGGATTATGAAAAACACCAATGTAGTCACCTGTCACGGCCCATCTACGTCTAGCACGAAGAGCGTACACAGCTCGTGCAGTCTTACTTGTCCTGGATTTACAGTGATGAGCTTCGTCCAAGATGACTCGTAGCCACTCCACTTCACAAGCCGTTAATCGAGGAATTTTCGTTTTATTCCTAGGACATACCTTGGAAGATAGAAGATTGACCATCGGACTTGAGGAGTTTGGAGTGTTCGGAGGCGAGCACGCCATAGGATGTAATAATCACGGTGATAGACGCATCATCCATTGAATCATCTTCTATACCGTCCAAGTCTAGCCTGTTCTGTCCGTGCCAGACAGTGACTTTAAGGGTCCCTGGTGCACTCGACCGCTGGAGTTCCTCGTGCCACTGGGAGAGCAGTGAGGTAGGAGCAACAACCAATGTCGCAGAAGGGCCTTTGGTAGGCTTCCTCCTTTGTCCGAGAGCTCTTGACCGAAAGGCATTGTCAAGTTTCAGCTGACGAGTGCGTGCAAGATCCCTGGAGGTATCATCAGGAAGAATAGGTTCCGGACCTCGGTTTGTATGAATGAGAGCGGATAACATAATGGTTTTTTCCCATTCCCACTGAGATGAATGAATCAGCTCCAATCACCGCACAAAGGTTACAGGGACGCACTCTCTGCGTGGTGTGCCAGATTGAAAATTTGTTGTTTATGAGCAAGGTGACGTCAGATAAGAACTGCACTTTACCATCACTAGTGGAACATGAATATCTATTGATCAATGAATGCTTGCTACTTACGCGAGGATCCCTCCTTTGAGTTTGCGCTCCGCTTTAGGGAAGTCAAGACTGAGTTCTCCTGAGTAAGGGTTGAAGTAGAACAGCTTCTCGTCTTCAGTCAGATCGATTATACCATCTTGAGGCTCGGCAGGGAACGCATATCTATAAGAACGGTTGGCTGCTGTTCCTATAGCACGGTTGGGGGACTTACTCGCTCCAGAGGGGGTGCATAGACATAGCTTCTCTGGCAGATATTTCACCTGATTCCTTTGAATGCATCCACCTTATATGAGTCAGCAGGGGAGAACGAGAAATTCAATGATATTCTGGCCCACATAAGTGCTTGTTTCTGGTATCCCCTCAGTGTTAATGTAAACGTGTCAGGAGGATCCATCTCAGCCATCGATTGGTCGTTCTTCTGGGCTCTGTAACACTGTTAACATGATAGCCTGACACCACGAAATGATACCCGCTTCTTGTAGATGACGTCCAACTCGTTATCAGATAGCTCTTCGCCTTCTTCTACTTCGACTTCCTCGCCGTCGCCGACAATTTCGATTTTCTTCTTCTTGGCACCGCCAGCATGTTGCGTCAGGTTCTTGTTCATGCCGTCAGATCCATTTTCCATGTTGCCATTATCTTGGACTTGGGCTCCCCTACAAGGGCAGGAGGTTAACAGCTTCGAAGAGAGAGAGTAGCGCAGATTTTCGTTCTCTGAGAGTCTGTTCATCGTGTGTTTCTTGTCCCTGATTGAACATCGTGTTCGGTGACCCCTCTGCGGAAGTACTCGGTGGCTTGAACGCAGATGCACGGACATATACAGACAACGAGACTATCAAGTCCGCGCCAGAATGCAGAGTGGCTGGGCAGTCCACCACTGTACTGCCCTTGAAGTCGATAATTCCTGGACGCTATGGTAAATGCAAAGTTAATTCATATGGAAGATGAAGTACCGAAGTCAAGAAGCCTTGAAACCCAAGATGAAACATGCTGCGGAAGACGGCCAAACTCTGGTTGAAATGTGTGAGCACTCTTACATCATTTGCAAATGAGGCTCACCGAAACCACGGTCATTCGTAAGGCGAACTACCGTGTCGGCTTTCTTCGTCGTTTTGGGTGGCTGCGATTTCAGCATAGCACCGAGAGTAAGTTGCTTCTTTTTACCGTTATCGGGAAGGGCTTTCTTCTTTCCTTTGCCTGAGACTAGTAGGCCAGATTTAAAATCATCAGGATCATCTCGTTCGATGCCAATGGTGTCGCCTGGTTTGATATAACCTTTGCCTCTAACAGTACTCCAGGCATTCCCGACAAGGAATGATCCAAGATATGCAGGATGATCAAATGATGCTTGTCCCGTACGCGCCTGAATCTTGGAAGGAGGTGAGAGTCGCCTCTTCTTGACCGGTGGTCCTTCACCAGAAGGACCTGGCGCCGGCGAAGAACTTCTGAGAGAAGGCCCTGATGACATACTACTAATGCTGGAAGCTCGAGGAACTTCTTCAAAGGAGGGTATCTCCAGGTCGCTTTCGCTGTCATTGCCACTCACGACAAATTCCGAATCAATCGCAATTGGCCTTGGAGTTTGGAAACGTGGAATATCTTCATCGTCACTATCGGCAAAGAACAGACGCTTCTCGTGTGGGGAGCAAGGTGGACCTGATGACGGAGCTAGTTGGTGAGATGCTGACTGCACTGATACTTCAATCTGAGCAGTCATGGGATTTACGTCGTCCTCATCGTCAGAACCTGCAAAAAAAAGACCACCACGAGGTTGAAAGTCCTGGGTCATGGTGAAGTTTCTTTTGTAGGAAACGAGAGACAGCCGCGGCGGTGCTCAAGGATTATCGGTCCGACGCGACAACGCGAGTCGCGTACAAGTCTTATTTTCAATCAACACGGCAAGTAACTATTTGAGGCGAAAACACAGCCACGGCAAGATCGGACAGATCTACCGCAAAAACGTGAAAATCAAAACCGACAAGACCCACTCCCTACGGTAGCGGGAATGACACATTCAAATTGTATCAGCGGCCCATATTATTCATTGTGAAATGGTGGAGAATCACCATATTTGTGTATGCCACACAGAGAGATGGACCATGTCAACAATAACAAGAGAAATAACTACAGGTTCGAAAACCAGACGTCCTTGGCAACTTTTTATTTTTATTTTTATTTTTTAATCAGATTTATTGTCCTTTTAGGGTCGAAGACCCTATGCTGGACACAACCCTTTTCGCGAGGGGCTTGCTCCCGCTTGTCTATCGTATGTATGTATGTATATGTTCTACCGTATGTTTTAGTGGATATGCAGGTACTCCGTCAGTATGGTGTCGGGCAAAGGCCAACGCTGATTTCGTACAGGGGTATAAATGTGGTGGGTAATATTGAATCCTTCGCCTAGCCTTCCTACATCGACTGGTCATCCTTGGCAACTTTCAAAGCCTTATTGTACCATGCTGAGTAGCGGCGGTACGCGATCTCGTGCATAGCTCCCGCGATCTGTGCGACAATGTCTTCCTTCCTGATGCGAAAAACGATGGTGGGGTCACGCAGAGCATCAACGTCGACATTGTCATCGATCTCTTTGCATAACCAAACCAACTTCTCCCTAATCGCATTGACTCCTTTCTCCAACATTGCTAACGCTGGGGTCATAGTATCTTGTGGGTACAGGAACTGTTAAAATAAACGTTAGCTACACGGGAATCTTGAAATGAAAAGGATATACTATCATTCCCGGTTATATGCAAAACTTTCAGTAAATCTTTTGTAACTCCTCAACCACATCACATTTTCTTTTGAAAATTTGCCCCATCATGTATTCGTATCTCCTCTACATAGATCTGATTTTTACTGATTTTTAGGATAATGTGGTGTGGTGTCGGAGCAAACCCGATAAAACTCAGGGTCCACCTCTAATCTGCAAAGTATGGTCACGTCTTGTCACGCCTCGGCACAGTAGCGGCACAGGTGACTTTTCACTCTCCGAGCGCAGGCTTGAAACTTTGAACTTCTTGAAGCGTTGTGGATCGCGAAAGGCTCGAAAATGGTGGATACGGCAAATCATTGAGTACCATGGTTCATCTACTACTGACTATGATTGTAGTACTTGGTGTTGCTGATAGCCTTCTGGATAAAATTGATGCCCTGCATACCTGTGCTGAGTCTGCACCATATCACCAACTCGGAAATCTGCGCTACTGCGACTCGCCGGTGCAAAGTGAGGGTGCGAAATATGTTGAGGCTGAGGTGCAGGATGCTGCATTGGATAATGTAGGGGTGCATACCCAGGTGGGGGAAATTCGTTTCTCGACATCGAGGGTTGAGGTGCAGGCTGAGGTTGGTATCCGAACGGCTCGCGAACTGGATTTGATGGGGGAATCGCGTCCTGCGGTAATTCCGCAGTGTTATCACCGTTATCGAGACGGCCGCCTGCGAGAACGGGTAGGGTTGAATAAACCCTCATACCGTGGATTGTCTTGAGGTCAGTGTTGCCGTCAAAGTGCTGGAGAATCCGCTGGAACACCTCAGCCTTAAGTCCAGTCTCAGGTAACCGCAAGGCTGCGGCTAAGTCGCGTAGCTCCTCCAGCTTCTTGGTCTTGATTGTGCCGGTGAATGCAGCTTGAGAACGCTCCTGTTCTGCTCGCCGATCTCGCTTTGGAATTTGTGGGCCTTTAAATGAGGTTTCGTAAGGTTCTGTGCACGTCGACGAAGGGTATGGTATGGCACGTTTGAACTGGCCAGCTGCAGCTGAGAGGT
This sequence comes from Suillus subalutaceus, assembly GCF_016647625.1. Lineage (NCBI taxonomy): Eukaryota > Fungi > Basidiomycota > Agaricomycetes > Boletales > Suillaceae > Suillus > Suillus subalutaceus. The sequence goes on from NW_024540440.1 coordinate 76,568, forward strand.
TTTTAGCCCTCTTCTCTCTAACAGCTTGGATAGCAGCTTTGATGTTGGCCTCGCGAAATGGCATCTTTTTCGGCTTTTGTCTGGGCTGCTTTGCCTGCGGTGTGGTGCCATTGGAGAGAATGATGCGACTCTGTGAGACTTGACTGCTGCAGAGGATAGATGCCGATGTGCCGAGGAGGAGATTGAATTACTTACGCATCTCCCCTGTCTGGTGTCACGTTTTTGTACTCGTCGTTGATTCTACCACTGTAGCACCTCAACACAAGAGAGTAACCTTTATCGAGTTGGTGTTCTTACATCCCTATAAGGTGTTCATTATGCCCCGGGTAAAATTTTGCGAATACCTTGGCAGGATCTTTGGGATCTGGGGTGATTTGTGTTGGACCAAGGTTGCAAATTATCACTATTTCATCTCTCGCAGCTGCAACATCCAAGAAATTTTTATTCTACTTGTACAAAACATCATTTCTAGGTACTCTGCAGACACCTGAATTTTTTCGACACCAGTTGGAGCACGATGGTTGAAGTGTTATAAAAGTTTTGCATATCAGCAACCGTGTACATATTACCGGGAATGATAGTATTACCCCATCCGCAACCAGAGTTAAATCGTTTGAGAAGATGTCTATGGGATCATCCCCACGCACCCAAACCTTGAACCAAACCGATGATATCGAGCACCATAACATGGTTCTCTACAATGACCGATGCGTTCAAGGCCGGGTGGCAGCCTGCCATGGAAACGAAGTCTTCTGCTGCACGTTTCGACGGCTCCCGTAATAGACTACGTGCCGTATCTGAGTCACTATTTGGCGAACGATAGGGTTGGTTTTCGAAAATTACAATGGCGATTGCCAGTGATAAGGAAGGATTTTCGATGATGGCGTCTTGTAACTTTTTCTGCCAAGGTGTCGTAATGCTGCGAGAACGCCGTCTCTGCAAGGCGCGTAGGTGATAACCTTAGCGCCGCCGACCTGAGGGCGCAGGTTTGAAGGGAAATTCGCATGTCGGGAACAAGTGAATCCGATGCATGTATATTAGTCATAACGTTTGCATTGATTGCTTGACGGTCAAAGGGAATGCTCTGCAGGAAACACGTGAGTGCTGTATGCAGAGCAACCAGAGGAGCTTCGTGTACTGCCGAAGGCATTTCGATGATCAGAGTGTCGTCGTTGAAGTACGTCAATCTGCGGTATTGGGGTAAGAACTGACGTGACAGAACAACTTTTTAAAACCCACCTTGGTTTTAAACCGAATTACAAGTCTCGTCGATGGAAACGCTCTAATTCTTCGTACTCGACCCGCCGAATCCCAGAAAACTCCTGAGAAGTGATGATGATCAATACTATGCCATACAAGTACATCGGGCGCCTACATCATACTCGTGGTGTCGATCTTGGTTCATGATAAACGAAGGGCCTTTGGCATACACTTGGCCTTAGGAAGGAGATAGTAGAGTCGGGTTACGCAATGCGATAAGCTTGATCGGTACCACATACCTGAGGCGAAATCCCCGGATTCCCCGCTACAAACTGACAAAAACTATCGAGGAGAGGATTCAACTGATGCAGGGGCGATCATATTCTTCTTTTTTTCTAGGTTGAGAGTTGGCGGTAGTGGGTCGAGCTGCAGAAGCACCCTTAAGCACCGGAGCTGGAACTGGAATCGAGTCTTTAAGTGCGGTAGCCATGATGAATCGAGTATGAGATCTGAAGGGTCAGGATGCGATGTTTTTAAACAAACAGGAGAGCCTCCGCTACTTACCACTAATATGCTTAGCTAATAGGGTCACTGTCAACGACCGTCACGGTGGAACTATGAGATCATCGATGATCAACGACGATATAGCTGGGTTCAACTTCCCACGGCTACAGTGTTTGATCGAGGACGAAGTTGACATTAACCTCCGAGGAAACCATCCGTATGAGCGAATCTTTTAAGGCGTGTTGATAGAAAATAAGAACTGTCATATAGCAAGTTTCGAACCTGCACAGTTAAAGAGAAACAGATTTTGATTCTGTTGCGGTCACTAACCACTTGACTAAGATCAGTTAGAGGAACCTGCAACGAAACCATCCATGAGCGAATGTCAAGATGTGTTCCGAGAGACAAAACTGTCGCCGGCAGGTTTTCAAACCTGCGCAGTCCAGGAGAACAGATTTCGGTTCCGTTGTGGTAATCACTTTGGACCAGGACGCGAGATGAAGCTCCTGAAGAATTGTCCACAAGTGAATGTCAAGGCCTAGGTTTGATAAGACATCTGTCAGCAGGTTTTGAATCCGCACCACCCAAGAATTCTAATATGTTCTGGTGCCAGTTGGCTATAACTACTTAAGATAGACCTTGAAGGATCCATCCATGAGTAAATGTTCAAGGCGTGGCAAAAGAGTGTTGAGCAGGTTTTGAAAGTTTGAAGCTGCAATAGATTTCTGTCCAGTCACACTTATCACTTGGCTAAGGCTGGTGAAGATGGACGTCCGCAGTACGAGTCGAAGAACATCATGCAACAGTAGAATCACATAGAATTAGCAGTCATTTGCCAATGCAAAGACCAGTTGAGTCGATGAACACAGAACATAGGCGAGTCGAGGACTGGCGCCAGCTAAAAGTTATTAACTCTCACGGGGTCAACTGGGAACGTACAGCCACACAATTATGCCTTGTAAGGTAACAATTCATTCCATCCACCACCGGTGCACAGTGCACCACTGTTATACACTCACACACGCCCTCGAACTTCGGATTTTACTGCTTACTACGCCCAGAAACGATACCTTGTAAGCAGCCTTTCATAACCTAGCAATCAGGCTACCGGAAGGCATTGGCAGGTGGGTACGATTAGATACTAGTGGCACCACCGTCACGTGTTTCAGATTCTTGCATTTTTTCCCTTATCGCTTTGCCAGTGGCCCAGACGTGATATATTGACAATTTGACATCCCTCAGTTGGTCAAATATCAGTGTCACGTTGCCTCACTTAATAACATGATATGAAAGCGCTTCATGCGTGATATATCTTTATACACCTGCCATTTGCCTCCATTAGTTCAATCCACCTGCGGAATGGAATCGGTAATTAATATTTTGCGAGTCACCGTTGCAAACCTTCCACCCTCTTCCACCACATGGCCTTCCAAGAATCCTTGATATGGAAAGCGCTGTCAGTGAGTGAAACTTGTTATTAACTATACAGCTTGGCAGGTTGGCTTGTATTCTAGCGGCAGTATTAATGTACGGAATCCCGAAGGCGCAAAAAGCCAACATTGGGCAGCGTCTACTTTAAGTTATGGTGTCAAGCAGTCTTCTAGATCCGTCGTTTTTTCACCCTGATTTGATCGGCAGTATCGAGCGCTACGTCTTGTTGTTCCTCCACCTCCCCAACCGTCCACGCCGGAACCGGGGAAATGTATGTATAGTTCATCAAGCCGGAGGCTGTAATGCAAGCAAGGGATAACTGGCAGCCAGACGAATTTGGTCATTGGCAAGGATATTGCGACTTCATTCTCCATATATAAAGGAAGAGACATGATACAGCTCATTATCCGGCAAGTCCTACACATTTTCTACCATCTACAACACTCGTACTCAAATTCTATCAGCGATGTCTGGCGATGACCGTACGTCCTCTGCATGGTTGTTCAACATGCAGGATGTGTCCGCTCATTGACCTCCAGACCCCCGTCAGAGGTTGAACAATGAATTACAGAAGATTTATGGTCCCTCTACAAAAGACCATATCAAGTGGGATATCAATTCGCGAGGCCCTGCCAATGCTTCAACATGGCATGCGAGAGTCTACAGTATGGTTGACCTCTAGTCAAAGATGTGTACCCTAACCAATACGTCATACAGTTAATGATATGGAATACGGCTACGGTGAATCCAACAATAAAAGTGGGGCTCAAGACAAGGCTGCGGCCAAGGCATATGATTCCCTGATGCTTGAAAAGTCCTCTTCAGACATATAGCTACTTCTATTACTCATTCAGTTTCGTTATCATACAGTCGTAATATGGTACTTAGTGCACCTGTCGTGAGTTAATAGATATAGATCCCCTTTCTTCCGTGATACGTTTTTGGCCCGTCGCGCTTCGACGTGCTCTTTTGTGTCAGTAGCCGGTGGTGAGTAGAGGAGACTATCATGCCACTTACATAACTTCCACGTCACTACGAGTTTTCGACAAGTCGCTTCATATATCAATTTTATAATAAACATTCCAACGGTGAACTATCGGAATAGTAAACCGGAACATTTAGGGGTAAAGCTATGGCTGGCAAGGTGGCACGTGATGTGACACGCACCGTGTCACCGAACTGTCACAATGGCTTGCCTCATATAGACAGACTGGTCACGAGTCTAGACCGTCTCTATATCGCTCTGCCAGACTTGAATCTTGATATATTGACATCCCTCAGCTGTTCAAATATCAGTATCACGTTGCATCACTTAATACATGATATCAAAGCGCTTCATGCGTGATATATCTTTCTACACCTGCCATTAGCCTCCATTAACTCAATCCACCTGCGGATTGGCAATCGGTAATTAATATTTTGCGAATCACCGTTGCAACCTTCCACCACATGGCTTTCCAAGAACCCTTGATAGGGAAAGCGCGGCCAGTGCGTGAAACTTGTTTTTATCTATACAGCTTGGCAGGTTGGCTTGTTTTCTAACGGCAATGTACGGAATCCCGAAGCCGCAAAAAGCCAACATTGGGCAGCGTCTGCTTATAGTGCCAAACAGTCTTCCAGAACCGTCGTCTTTTCACTCTGATTTGATCGGAAATATCGAGCGCTACGTCTTGCTGACACTTCATTTCCTCCACCTCCCCAACCGTCCACACCGGAACCGGGGAAATGTATGCATAGCTCATCAAGCAGGCGCTGCAAACGCAAGCAAGGATATTGCGATCTCATTCTCCAGATATAAAGGAAGAAACATGATACAGCTCATTATCCGGCAAGTCCTACACATTTTATACCATCTACAACACTCGTACCCAAATTCTATCAGCGATGTCTGGCGATGACCGTACGTCCTCTACTTAGTTGTTCAATATGCAGGATGTGTCCGCTCATTGACCTCCAGACCCCCGTCAGAGGTTGAACAACGAATTACAGAAGATTTATGGTCCCTCTGCACAAGACCATGTCAGGTGGGAGGTCTATTCGCAAGGCCCTCCCAACAATTTAATATGGGATGCGACCGTCTATAGTACGGTTGATTTCTAGGGAGTCAAAGATGTGTACACTAACCGATACGCCATACAGTTGACGATATGAATTACGGCCATGCTGCATCCCCCACCAGAGGTGGTGCTCAAGACGAGGCTGCGGGCCAGGCATATGACTTCCTGAGACGTGAAAGGGCCCGATGAGTTGCGGCAATCAAGCATGATGATTCCGATACACGTGTGCTATCAAATTTTCATCCTCTTCAGACATCTAGCTATTTCTATTACTCATACGGTTTTGTTATCATACAGTCGTAGTATAGCGCTGTCCATACTAGAAGTGTATCTGTTGTGAGTTAATAGATATAGATCCCGTTTCTTCCATACATTTTTGGCTCGTTGTGCTTCGACGTGCCCCTTTGTGCCTGGTGGTGAGTAGAGAAGACCATGATGCGGTGTGGGGTCTACCACACGTCCCGAGCACTGTACTTGTGCTTCCACTTAACTTCCACCTCACTATGAGTCTCGATAAATCGCTTCATATATCAATTTTATAATAGACATTCCAACTATCGGAATGGCCCATCAGTAGACCGGAGCATTTAGGGGTAATTACTGATTAGGCTATGGTTGGCCTGACAGGAAGGCACGTGATGCTACGCGTACCGTGTCACTGAACTGTCACGAGTAAACCTTAGAGGAGAAGCTACGTGTCTCTGTACTAGTCTGATCCATCCAATACTTCGACTCTAAGGATAGCGTAAGTACTAGTTGGTGTTATACAGGTACACCAAATCTTTTTATCCCATTTCTGCTACCTGCAATATTCTTCCTCTATCTCAACCGCTCTCCTGTTTCGCATATCTTCTAGCTCAGAGACGCCCGATCCACCTCACAACTTACCTGCCACATACTAAAAATAATGCTCCTCTCAGGCCAACTTGATCTAGCTTATTATTATCTAGGCCGGCAGTCAAATGGAAGCCCGCGTCAAGCGGGAGTCCCGTAGGTGAGCGGGTTTTGATAAGTGCCTCAAATATACCGATCGTCTCAAAATTGCAACACCAGAAGTGTAGCACCATTCATATATCTACGCGAGGGAAATGTTGGCAGGGCCGGGAATCTTTGAACACCGAATCATAACATAACCTGCCAGGCGTCTGTCGTTGCCTTGAGGAATTCTCTCGTCTACTATTGGAAACATGACTCGCACCCAAATTCCAGGGGTAATGTGTAGCAATCTTAATGACCGTATGTCTTCCACTCATTTTTTTAACATGCAGGATGTACTTCCTCGTTAACCTCCAGACCCTCGCACGAGGTTGAAGAACGCCGCTACTGAGTCACGAATTGCATGATTTATGGTCCCGCTGTACTAGCACGTTTGATTGCCAGAGGTCAAAAATACGCATACTAACCAATACCACCGTGTACAGCTGACAGTCTGAATCACGCTTCGGCCCTCACCAGAAGTGTTACCCAGGACATGGCTGTGCAACGGTTTATAATCGTTTGAGACAAGGAAGATCTACCCCATCAATAAATAGAAATCAAAGCTGTGCATACCACGTAATACCGTACAAGATGTGTAATTGCTGCCATCCCCACAAACACATGACAGATTTGTGTTGGACTTGCGAGTTACAATGCATGGCGGCCGAGCATGCAGCGAGGTTTTATACATACTCCTACCAACCATGTTAGATGTGTATCACACAGTAGACCCCGATGTTCGATATGTGCTACTAGTACGGTTGTTGTGACAATTGTGCGGTGGTCTTGTGTGGGTAATGAACTCATACACATACTCCTACTGGCCTTGTTACCCCTATTGTACGGTAATTGTAGGCTCCGTTTGACCACGATAATGGGCACATCAAATTGCACTGCTGCAGCTCAGTACACTCGCTATAGCCAATGAGCACAGAAGTGAAGTAAGTAGATATATAGATATGCGAGGGACAAGTACTGGATATAACAGCGACAAGGCGAAGGGCATGACGTGAACCGGCGGAGATAAGAGAAAATGAGAAAATGAAAGCCACACTATACAAAAATATTGCGAAACGGCGTTGATGCAGAAGGCTATTAACAGTTAGAACACGAATGAGATATATAAAAAACTTATAGAGTTGAGTGCGCGCGGAGGATGATGCTAGCCGCTTTGATCACATGTCATGATCACATATGGAGTATTTGCAAAAAAATTGACGTTGGGTTTTGAAACCCGAGACTTCTAATGATTACTAATTTTAAACACCTCATTTCATCCACCACCACCAGAATATTAATTAAGATATGTACCCACACACGCCCACGAACTTCAGATAATGCGTACTACGCGTAAAAACTGATACTTTGTCAGTACCCTTTGATAACAGAATAGCGATCAGGCTACCAGAAAACATTAATAGTCAGGCAGGCACGATTAAGTACTACCACCATGTTTTAGACTCTCGCTCTGCCAGACTTGATATCATTTGACATCCCTCAGTTGTTCAAACGTTCAAATACAAATATGTCATGTTGCCTCGCTTATCAAGGCGCTTCGTGCGTGATGCATTTGTCTACATCTGCCATTAGCTCAATCCACCTGCGGATTGGCAATCGGTAGTTGATAAATTGCGAGAAACCGTTGCAACCTTCCACCACATGGCCTTCCAAGAACCCTTGATAGGGAAAGCGCAGCAAGTGCGTGACTCGGAAACTTGCTTTGATATATCATACAGCTTGGCAGGTTGGACGGTATTCTAGCGCCAATATACGGAATCACGAATGCGCAAAAAGCAACCATTGGGCAGCGTCTGTCTGTGATGCCAAGCAGTCTTCCAGATCGGTCACTTTTTCCCCTGGATATGACCGAGCGTGCGTTTTCATTTTCTCCACCTCCACAACCGTCGTCGCCGGAATCGGGGAGATGTATGAGGCCGCAATGTCCTTGCCAATAATCAAATTCGTCTGGCCGCCCTTGCTTTCGTTTACAGTCACGGCTTGACGAGGTGTGCATACTCTGCATATATAAAGGGGGAGACAGACATGATGTAGCTCATTATCCGGCAAGTCCTACATATTTTCTGTCATCTACAACACTCGTACCCAAATTCCAAGCAGCGATTGTCTGACAATTCCCGTACGTCCCCCACTCATTTTTTCGACATGCAGGATGTTCCCTGAGTCATTGACTTCCAGACCCCCGCACGAAGTTGAACAACGAATTGCAGAAGAGGTATGGTCCCTCTGCACTTGAGCATGTCACGTGGGAGGTCTATTCGCAAGGCCCTCCCAACGCTTTAACATGGAATGCGACTGTCTACAGTAAGGTTGATTTCTAAGGTGTCAAATATGTGTACGCTAACCAATACGTCATGCAGTTGATGATATCAATCATGGTTGCGCTGAAGCCCGCACTAGAGGTGGTGCTCAAGACCAAGCTGCGGAAATGGCATATAATCACCTGAAAAGTGAAAGGTCCCGGTGATGAAGCATGACTACTCCAATACACATACGCCATCATTTTTATTCCTCTTCAGAGATCTAGCTACTTCTACTACTCATACAGTCGTACAGCATCGTCTATACTAGAAGTGCACCCGTTGTGAGCTAATAGATATAGATCCCCTTTCTTCCATGATATGTTGATGGTCCGTTGTGCTTCGACGTGCTCCTCTGTGTTAGTAGCCCAGAGTACGAACATAAATGCGGTGGTGAGTACTACAGGAGACTATCATGATGTGGCGTGGCGTCTACTACACGTCCCGGCCGAGCATTGGTGTTTATGCTTCCACTTAACTTCTACTTCCCTTCGAGTCTCAACAAATCGCATAATATAACGATTATATATATATGAGACATCCCAACGGTGACTATCGGAATGACTCATCAGTAGACCGAAGCAGACCGGTAAGGTTATAGTTGGCCTGACAGGAAGGCACGTGATGCGTCGCGTGCATGTCACGGTTGTAGCAGCAGACGAGAAGCTACTTCAAGTTGTCCCGCTATAAGTCTGATCAATCTGATGCTCCAAATCCAAGGATAACTCACTAATTGGTGTTACACATGTACACCACGTCTCTTAACCCATCTCCGCTACCGATATTTCCACCCTTATTGCGACGCCCCGCGATTCCGAAGTTCGAAGACACCCGATCCACCTCACAACCTACCGCATACTCAAAACCATGCGCCCCTCGAGCCCGCTTGTTCTAACTTATCGACATCTAGGCCTGCAGCTAAATGGAAGCTTGCACCAAGCCGGAGTCCCATGTGTGATTTGCTTGCGGGGTGAGTAGCCTAAGGTTATGATAGTGCCTCGAAGGCAGATGACACAGTTATACCTTCCAAACCTTGCAGGGAGGAAATTATTCTGGACTCGACAGAGCCAATGATGAACGGCGGACTACAACTGACTACCGTGGCTCACCATACATTATTCGCACATCGCGAAGCCCAACTTGAACTTGAAGAGCACGTACTGAATCGTCTCGAGATTGCAACATCAAAATTGCAACACGATTCGTATGTGGGGTGTGGGAAATATTGACAGGACCGGGCATGTGCATGAACACCGAATCGCACTGACCTGGCGCCTGTCGTGATCGTTGCCTTGAGGAATCCTCTCGTCTAGTTTCCACTGGAAATACTCGTACCCAAATTCCAGCAGCGATGTCTGACAATGACCGTATGTCTTCCACTCATCTGTTCGACGTGCAGGATGTGTCCACTCATTGACCTCCAGACCCCCGTACGAGGTTGAACAACGAATTTCAGAAGAGGTACGGTCCCTCTGCACCTGAACATGTCAAGTGGGAGGTCTATTCACAAGGCCCTCCCAATGCTACAATGTGGTATGCGACTATCTACAGTGCGTTCGCTTGCTAGAGGAGTCGAGGATGCAGATGCTAACATACTATAAGTTGACGATGTAAATTACGGCCACGCTTCTGCCCCCACCAGAAGTGCTGCTCAGGACGCGGCTGCACAACAGGCTTATGAAACATTGAAAGGATAAAGATCTACCCGGCGAGGGGACTTACGGACTACCTCAATCAAGCTTAAAGCGTGTCGACTTCAGTACATACATGCCTTCATTTTCGACATCTCCAATGTACTTGGTTCTATTACTCATACATACATTTTTGCAGCCATTATGCAGTTGTAACACGGCGCTGCAATCCGTGCGAGTAATGCACTTGTCGATCGATAGACCGTTTACTTCGACTGCGGGTCAGTAGCGCTAACCAGTGCGATCACTACGGTGATGATGATGCGGCATAAGGGCTATCACACACAAGTATTAAATATTGATGACCTTGACTCAGCTGGCAATCTGATGTGACAATTTATCATAAACTGTAAACCATCCATTGAAATGGCAATGTGCAAAAGTGGACGAGTAGCATATACAGATCCCGACAGTCGCACTATATTATTGGTTGTATATATAAGAAACGAATGCCCTACGGTAAGCACGATCTGACTCCGAACACAACAATGAAAAGAGGACGATATCCCCACGTCAGTTGGCCATCCATTGACGATCTTTTCTTCGTGATCGAACCGTCGCCCTGCGCTCGCTCTCCTTGGCACGACGCTCCTGCTCTTTGAGATCTATGAACATGTTGCCAACATCAATGAATTTGATTGTTGGGCGTCCAGGACGTTCGACAATATTCGTCTTTGTCTTGTTCTCAGAGGTAGCAGCGGCTGATTTTGTCGCGGCATCCAAAATGCCTGGCATGATTGGGTCCTAGTAGATAAATTAGTTCACTTGTACATCGAAAGAAATAATCAACAAACCTTGCCCTCGGGCACAGTCTCCCAAAACATCCGCTGGTACCTTTGTCGCGCCCAGTCGAAGCCACCGGCTTCTTCGTCTTCTCGATCGGCCTCCACTGCGTCGTATCTATCGCTATGTATTTTAGCCCCCTGCTGGTTGGTATCGTACTGTACGGGCACAGGCTTCGACTCATCAAGGGTGGTAAAAATCTTGGTTTGAGGCACGCCAAGGATACTTTCCATGCCTTGCACAAAACCTGTCTGTATGGGTTTACCCTGCAAGGTGTGTGAGCGTTAATGTCACAAGAGGAGCAACATATAGGTTCAGATAGGGTCGAAATGTGGAACCAGTGCCAGACGATGTAAGGCGTTTGAATTGCACGAATAATAATGTATTTTCAAGGCAAGGGAAATAGTGCTCACATCCTGCACGTCATAATAGAATTTTCGGTGGGGAATCAGTCAACAATTCCACATTGTGAGCAGTTGCAATTTACCTAAGAAAAGTATAAGATTAGTCAGTATATTTGAATATTAAGCGGCAGTAGAAGGAAGATGCAGATCAGTAAGGTGCGTAGATTTAACCATGTATGTGTCTATAAGACTAATCGAATTCACGTTGCTCATCACGTTCTTGAGAAAGGAAAGAAATAACGAGTTCTCACCTTTTTCCACGATTCTTCTAAACCTTTCAATCGTAGAATGGCATCGATACGTTTGATACTGAGGTGGTGTCTGGCAGCCAGAGCACGCACCGAATTAGCCTCGGGATCAGCCATATAAGAAAAATAGATTTGAGTGCGTAAAGCATCCGAGACAGGTGGAGGGGGACGGAATGATTCGTTAAGAGGAAAAGGCTGAAAAGTAGTGAGCATAATCATCATTGTGGTACTATCCTGAGCATACCGTTCCAGGGCTGAGCCAATTTCGTGGGGCGGGATCACGGTACTTGCGACCGGCACCTGCTATCCAGTTCTCATATGAAGGAGTTTGTGGGGTTTCGGCATCGTTTGGTAGATTGAGGCCCTCTAGGATAGCTTCACCAAGGGCATCATCTTCCTCGTCTGCCTCAAAAAATTCATCCTTTCTTGCGACGAAAGACTGGAAGAATGTTCTACGTGGACATCTGTGAGCAGATGGTAAACGCAAGGTGCGCTGAGATGATGAAGCTGATATACGCAAACGAGTGAACATTTGGGCGCAGAACGCGCAAAAATTTTGAGGCATTTCTGGTCGGCATCACGTGAACACTCTAGGGCAGGCCTCTGATAGTGATGTGCAGCCTGCTTGATGGGCATTATTGAAGATGACCATGACATTCACCAACGATGTATGCTATGGAAATAACAACGAGCTATTAGCTTTACTGAAGGGATATTCTGCATTGATTCCTCCACTTCACCTTAAATTTCCTGTTCAATATTCATTTACTGAGGTACACACTTTTCTTTTACACCAGGTTTTGCTCGCTCCGCACCTGGAGCAGTATCCACCCTCCGGGAGATACCAGCGATCATTTTGGAAGTGGTCAATTGAACACCTGGAACGAATGGACAAAGACGAAGAGGTCAGCTACGCTACAGTCCCACGCGCAAGGCAACTCATTCACAATTACACATAAAGGACGGCGAGATCGACACACGAATTTATGACCGTTATTTGTCCCTTATGTCGGGTTCGACGTAGGTTTATTTGCCATGAGAAGGTACTTCTAATCATCTCCATTTTGTGTCCTCACTGCACAGCGATCCTAGTGGTCCCCCACCGGACTCGTACATGACATATTACTGGAAGCCTTTAAGTTCACTTGGTTGTACCGATCGAAGCAGCCACGAAACCATCACACTACTCGAGTCTCGTACCACCATCGAGAGCGGAACGACAGGGCTTAGGACCTGGTGTGCAAGTTTCGTCCTTGCCAGTTATCTCATTGCGAATGCCGGTACGGTAGACACACCGTGCCATTCCTTGACTGGCCTTCATATTTCTTCATGCAACCAGAGACGATTCGTGATCAAACGGTCTTCGAGCTTGGTTGTGGGTCCGGTTTTCTTGGAATTATTGTGGCGACAATACAACAGAAATTTAACGAGCGTCATGAATCACATCGTCAGCCATTGCCTGCAGTACTGTTGACTGATGTAAATGCCGGAGTGCTTTCAAGGTGTCGCGACAATGTCCAACTTCGTTGCAGTGAGTTATCCCAGTTAACGTTCATCCTTGTAGCTCTTCGGGTAAATCAAATTGATGTGCTCTGCCTTGTACCCTTTCAGTCTCATTTTGTATTCTGTCTCGTTTGTCTCGATCAACTCAGACCGTGTTTTGCTTACTGTCGCGTAGATCAGTCATCAAATCACCCAAATATCACCTTCTCCACTCTTGACTGGTTCGATGCCCTTTCCCTGCCATGCAGTGAGAGCATGATGACAGCATTTCTATCCAAAGCGAGCGTGGGCGTTGTGATTGGTGCTGATATAGTAAGGCTCAAATTTGCCGCTTCGTGGTTGTCACTAATCTAGCCAGGTATTTGATCCGATTCTGGTCCCACCTCTGGTCGCAACATTGCGCCTTGCACTTTCCTTCGAGAGTGCTCGAATGGCAGTGGTGGCGTTAACAGTCAGAAATGAGCAAACGCTTGCGTATTTTGTGACAGAGGCTGGTGAGCAGTCCTCGACCTTTGTCGTGCGGTGAATATAATATTCAAGTCACCTAGTAAAAGAACTTTGTTGTGGAGGAAGTTCCGCACGCTTTCACCTCAGCTACATACTTTGATCTGGATACCGCTGGAGTGGATGCCGGTCTTGATGTGAAGATATTCAAATTCACACTCCACAATTCGGCGTCATAATTAAATGCGCGTTGTATTTCACAGTTGTTTCTACTCAGAGTTACTCTCGGATAACACTCATTCGACCTTCACTCGCACAGCTAGTCACACAATGTAACGAAGTAGTCTCCTAGGCCACCTAGTGAATTGGCCGGCGACAGACCGACGGCTTTATCACGTCTTAACCCTGATCTCGCTCATTCTCCATCAATTTCGATTGTTCAACTGCATAACATTTTCAAATGACTGATTGTTGTAAATTGGGGTTATACATTGAGAGTTGAGACAGACTTGAGCTAGGTATTTCAAAGTGGCCAAGTGATCTGGAGTAGTGACCAATATGTAGTATGCAGAACGTGCAACCAATTACCACTCGCGAGAGATCGACCTAAGGCAGTGACCGTCAAATCCTTAGTATCTTGAGGCACGATGCTTACCAGTGGTCACCGTACACGTGGGTCCCAGCTGGAATACATAGTTTTCCTGATGGACTATATCATGATTCGTGCGATAAGCTGTCAAGATCACTCGCCCAAATCACGTCGTGAATTGTTCGGTGATGTGAATATTGTGAAATGTAGGCACAAAACCAAACGAAGATTTCATAGCATATATTTCACGAACGAAGGGCCAACGTCCACGTCCCCCTGCTGCGGAATGGCTCGGACACGGAAGTGAAGATCGAGAAGGGAGTGCACATCCATCCCTTTTCGTAACTTCAAACCACCTGCAAGCAAAAAAAGATCACGCTTACGTTGTCGCATGGTTCTGGACGTGTACGAATCATCGAGAATGCGAGAACTGTGTTCTTTGTGCGTGACATCTGCAAGGGGTGATAGGCCTCAACTACTTTAGGCTGTAAACGTGAATGAAGTGTTGTGCATCACGTTGAAAAGTAATATAAACGAGGGAAAGTAAATATCGCGGACTACTGACCTACGCATCCGACGGAACCTGTCCTAAAACGGTGAAAAGGCAATAGTCGTTTTGCCGTTATATATTTCTCCGGTAACAATCCTGTAAGGATGGTCAGCTGTGAGTTCTCTATCATAATCATGGCGGCCTGCGACAAAATGTCGAGCCTACGACCGATAAAAATGACCTTCTCAATTCCTAACCGAACGATGATCAGAGGACCGTATTTGTCAATCCATCCCGCTATAGTGAGGGATGCGCTTATCAGCGATATGACACAAATCAGTGTTCAAAAGCCAATAAGTTGAATGCGAAATTTACAAGTGTCGCAGCAGCGAGTGCCCCAAATGGGAGGGAAAGATGGGAGGGGAAGATCGCTCTCTGATTTAGAAGGCACGCCTGAGCAATAAGAAACGAATTACTCGACTTCAATCGGTTCATACTTCTTCTTTGTCTACTCGAACATAGCTCTATGAATCCTGTACTTCCTTGATGCAACGATAAAATGACCAGAACGTTATGATCCTGGAGTTGCAGTTTCAGTACTATGAATCGGACCCTTACTCAGTTACTCGTTCATACCTAGAATGCGGAAAGACACTGGCATATGGGATCAAATAGGACGACTACTATGCCCTACAATTTGAATGAAGAGCAACGGTATCAGCGAAGGTTGTCGAGAACAAAAATGGGTGTTATTAACTGACCGAAACGCACTAATATTCCCAGTTCACACAATCGCAAAGGTGTCAGACAAGGGAGATGCCGCCGGAAAAAAATGACGTGAAAAAATCTCCGAGTGCGATACCGATGAAGTTTGGTCTCCTCAGTCTGTTGATGCACGAGTTCATCGCGTACGAACGAGGTACCTAGGGGATGTACACACCCGTCCTGAAAAGAACTGAGCGAGCGCCGTACAGGAGAAATGGGGACTTGCTTTAGCTGGGAAGTGTCATTTCCTATAGACGATGCAGTTGAGCTCGAGCAATACTACGAGATCCGGACGGTGGTGCTTCTGGAATCAGGACCCAAGTGCTAATCGAAACCGCCAAAAAATACTAAGCAGCCGACTGCCCGACAGTAGGTCGGTGGAATTTGGCGAGTAATCAGTAGTACGAGATCCAAGACTCCAAAGGTTGGTGAGCCATGGCCTTTCTATTGTAGTCAACTATTGTCCAACATTGTTGCAGGTGAGGTGGCCAAAACGCGATATATTAAGTTTTCTCGCCTGAGGAGAAAAAATCGATCCTTTGGGCCGAAACACCAGGGAGAGTTGCAGAAGAAGTTTGGCTTGAATTAGCGAGCGGAGTTGCGACCACCCTGACACTAGGGTCCAAAGTCACTTTGATTTCAAGCTTGTGGACCAAACAAAAAGCTGGCGCCCACAAATCGCCCACCAACCGCCGCGATCGTCCTTCAAAACTGAAAACCAGATAGCTCAACTTTAACCACTCAAGCGTAACGCAAGAGGGCTCCTCGCAATCAAATTTCTCGAATTGTTGATCTTGAAGAACGGTGGAAACGGCTTCGATACCCATTGTCGCACCCATGGATCCCTCGCAAATTGGAGTCGCCTATGATGAATTGTGTCGCCTACGAGGGCATGCAAGACAGCTTGGTCGCACTTCATGTTAGCTTGGTCACAGCTCAGCATTGCCGATTTCTGCATTGGCAAAGGCAAGAACTGGACGACACGACGGTGAAAAATCGCTGTTCTCCCGCCAACAACGGTGCTGGGTATCTTCATGGTTTCTGCATCTTGACAGTATTTCTTCTTATGTTGGATCATTCGGTTTGACATTCTTCCATCTGGATGCACGGAATTTGTGGGGATTTGAGGCAGCTTACGATGCATGTGGGGGGCACTGAGCCGAATTATAGTCACTGGTGAGTGTCTTGTTCACTCCAACCATGCTTTGTTTTCTGGGGCATATTACTACTGGAGTGGCAGTGGTGGCCACCTGTCGATGTTGATGGAGGCTGTTGCGTCAGTTGAGAGTTTTGGGCGGTTTTGATGCAGCCACAGTCACCATCTTGACTCATACCAATGCTGCTTGAGACATCTTGCGAGCTTGAGAGCACACTGCTGAGTCGCTTTCATGTGTTATGGTGGCGGTTGCGAACTTGCCTTGGCTCGTGCACGCGAATTAGCGTGACGCCCCTTTTTGTGTCACGCCGCTTGTCATACCAACATGTCACGCTGTACTCACTGAGGGAGTAGCTCGCTATTGCGGTTTTTTTTGGAATGTCCAGGGGATGCAGTTGCTCAGGATGGTTTATCAGCCCATTGTTGGAGATATAATGTGTAACATACAACAGAGAGTTCCAGAGTCCACGCACTCGAGCCTCGTGTGTACTGACTCTTTTCCAGGGCAGGGACGGGTCGGCTTGTGCAGCATTCTTATGACGCTCTAAGCAGCACATAAAAGGTCGAACAGGTCGCCGAATCCTATCATGAAACTCGAACATACAGGCATCCGACACGTTGAGTGTCATGCATGTTGCTTCCTTCGACGTGGTCCGTAGGTTTGACGGAGCAATCTGGGACCCAATCATGGTGATGCTGTCCCTCCTCGCCGTCTTGTGTCTTTCGTTTTGCCCTATCGATGGCCTGTTCTGGATTGGGGTCGCCCATGAAGATGTTAAAGAGAATTGCTTCCGCGGAAGCAAAATATCTCGAGATTCACAAGTGCCACACTGGGATAGGCGCTCACCAGGTATTCGGCACTGACTCAGCCCTGTCGAGATTGTGAATTGGGGATATTAACTCAACCCTGTCGGAATTGCGAATTTGGGGTCCTGAATTCTAGTCCCCGTCTCTCAATTTATTTATTTTCGCTTTCCTTCCTTCGAGCTCTCGTTGGTATTTAAAACCCTAATGTCTTCTCGCAGGATACACGACATCCTTTCCCTTCGTTCTCCCTTGTAATGAGCCAGTCTTCGACGAGCAACATGAGGTTGCCCAGCTACAGGACTTTTACTTGCTTCGCTTCCACCCTTACCCGAGGGTAAAGCCGAGCCAACGTGAGAGCCTGATGGTGAGCCATCAAAGCTCATTGGATAGCTATTTTTCACATTTTGTTATCAAGAACACTGTAGATGATCGCCTCAGCAATCAGTACGATGTTGTTGATGAAGACAACAGTGCTAGACCGGTGATTCTTGACTTCGTACGCATTTGTATTCTTGTACCCTGACTTACTCTCAAAATGCAGTCTGATGTCCATGAGGAGCAGCATCCTAATGTTGAGAACCTGCAGGAAGCTGTCGAAGTTGCCGAGGCCGGCGTCAAACCTCGCGTCAGGCGCCTCAGCTTGACCACTTTGATCATTGTACGTTTGCTAGCCTTGCTTTGTCATTGATGGCGTCCATTCTCTCACGCGTTACGCCGGCAGGACCTTGCATTGCTAGTGGCCAGAAAGCTGGCTTTGAAAGCCAGGTAGTTGGCCTTCAAAACTAGGTAGTGGCCATAGCAGCACAGACGCCAGTATTCGATATTGAGAAAAACCAGGCGGCGAT